>NC_046161.1:70791014-70916014 GCF_011064425.1 Rattus rattus | reverse complement strand
AAAAGTATGCAATGTCACCACCTTATAGTTCTTTTTAAAACTTATCTATAGCGTATTGTGCATGTGCATATACATGTGCACACATGCAGACATGCATGCGCACATACCCTTGCATGTCAAACGTGTTATGATATTTATTTAATTTATTCTAAGTAAATTTCTCTTTGGCTTTTATTGACATATGCTCCAGGTAGTCTTTTAATCAATCATATATGTTCAAATATGTAATCCTAGACTGTTACTTTTTCTAATCTCTCTGGTCTCTGGTAAAGGCTTCCAGAAACTTATAAAAATATAAAATAACTCATGCCAATAGGAGATAAAATACAAATTGAGGAAAACATAGTAATCTATTTATATTACATGACATATATAATGTATGCACACGCATCATTAAAATGTAAGCTACATATGGCAAATCAGAGAACCTAGCATGTTGAATTTGTGAGAATAAAAATGACAGAATATTCAGGAAGTATTTCAGAAATATGTGACATGACACATATAATAAACAGCCATGAAATCTGGAAACATATTGCTCCAGTATAAACTCTCTTTTCAGCTTTGCCTCCCCATGACTTTAGGCAATTTCTATAACTTTCTTGGGTCAATATGCTAATGCATAGAACAGATGACATAGTTATCTCGATGTTTAATGGATTCAACATTTTAAGTAAATTTCAGTACATATTAAATGGCTTAGAAATGTCAGGTATCAAGAAAATAATACATTAGTGGAGATCAAAATGAATGATTAGAAAATGTGCTAACTGAATTCTTAATATGTCCCAATACTCTAATAAGTATTCTGCTTACTATCTTACTTGATCTTCAGAGGGATATTGTAAGGACAAGTGATTAATTTAAATATGAGGCCATCAACTTTATTGTACTATATGAAAAAAAGCTTCTTAAAAATTGCCAGCTGCTTATGAAAAGCCATATGTAGGCTGTGCCTGGGGTGCCAGAATGAGGAATCTGAATTTGATCCATGAATAGCTTAAGGATTCACTAGAGATAATATAATATTAATGAAAATATTTTGGAAAATTGAATCTAGTAATGATGTTCAGGATGAACAGAAATATACAAAGAAGATAAGAAAGACAGAACACCACTTGAGTTGAAGAAGCTGGAATCTACCTCCAACTCTGTGTTGAGGAGAACACATTTTGATAACCTTAAAGGTATTGTATGTGATTTGAATGTCCCACATCCCTACCTTAGTATAATCTGTGTGTATGCATGCATGTGGGGGTTGGGTGAGGAGTATGTCTTTATATTTCTGTGTATCTTCAGTAAAGTCAGTGATCATTACCTCTCTGGCTACTCTAGCAAAATATCATATACTGGATGTATTAAGAGGAATTATTTGTTCAAGACCAATGTTAAATCCTTTCATTTCTGGTGAAGGTCCTGTGGTTGTCTACAGAGAGATTCCTTACCCCTGTTTTGTCCTAATCCTTGGGCTGGAGAGATGGCTCAAGTTAAGAGCATTGGCTGCTCTTCCAGAGGTCCTGAGTTCAATTCCCAGCAATTACATGGTGACTCACAACCATCTGTAAAAAAGTGTTCCATTGTGCTCCTCTTCTTGGGTGGCCTGAGGGGTGGGGATGGGAGGACAACAGATCTAGTTGGTTGGGGCCCCGCTATTATGAAATTATTTAAGTTAAATCACTTCCTGATAGGAGATAAATCCAAAACCACATTAGGGACCAAGCTTTATGATACAAATTTTGTGAGGACACAGTGCAGTCCCTCAGTACAAGATAACTTGAGGGGCTGGAGAGATGGCTCAGCGGTTAAGAGCTCTGACTGCTCTTCCAGAGGTCCTGAGTTCAATTCCCAGCAACCACATGGTTGCTCAGAACCATCTGTAATGAGATCTGGTGTGTCTGAAGACAACTACAGTGTACTCCTGTACATGAAAGAAAGAAAGAAAGAAAGAAAGAAAGAAAGAAAGAAAGAAAGAAAGAAAGAAAGAAAGAAAGAAAGAAAGAAAGAAAGAAATCTTTAAAAAAAGATGACTTGATAGTAACTGAACTCAATGTGAAAGTCTGAGGTAATTCAAAGGAAAAAGAACTGTAAGTAAAGTAGATCATGGCATTCTATTCTCTCTCTTTTTTTGTTTTTGGATATTTTCTTTATTTACATTCAAATGTTATTCCCTTTCCCAGTTTCCCCTCCAGAAACCCCTATTCCATCCCCCATCCCCCTACTTCTATGACGGTATTCCCCCACCCATGCACCCCCTCCCTCCCTCCTCCCTGACCTGGCAGTCTCCTTCCCTGGTGCATCCATCGAGTCTTCATAGGACCAAGAGTCTCCTCTCCCATTGATGCTCAATAAGGCCACCCTCTGCTACACAGGGGACTGGAGCTATGGGTCACTTCATGTGTACTCTTTAGTTGAAAGTTTAGTCCCTGGGAGCTCTGGGGTGTCTGGTTGGTTGATATTGTTTCTCTTCCTATGGGATTGCAAACCTCTTTGGTTTCTTAAGTCCTTTCTCTAATTCCTCCATCAGGGACCTTGTTCTCAGTCATCTGCCTGAGCATCTGGCTCTGTATTTGTAAGGCTTTGCCAGAGCCTCTCAGGAGAAAGCAATATCAGGCTCCTGTCAGCACCTACTTCTTGGCATCAGTAAGATGGGTTTGGTGACTGTATATGGTGTGGCAGTCTCTGGATGTCCTTTCCTTCAGTCTCTGCTCCAAATTTTGTCTCCATATTTCCTCCTGTGAGTACTTTGTTCCCCCTTCTAAGAAGGACGAAGCATTCACACTTTGGTTTTCCATCTTTTTTGAGTTTCATGTGGTCTGTAAATTGTATCTTGGGTATTCTGAGTTTTGGGGCTAATATCCGCTTATCAGTGAGTGCATACCATGTGTGTTTTCCTGTGATTAGGCTACCTCACTCAGGATGTTTTGAGTTCCTGAGTTATTCCGAGGATATTTTCTAGTTCCATCCATTTGTCTAAGAATTTCATGAAGTCATTGGTTTTAATAGCTGAGTAGTACTCCATTGTGTAAATGTACCACATTTTCTGTATCCATTCCTTCATTGAAGGGCATTTGGGTTTTTTTCCTAGCTTCTGGCCATTATAAATAAGGCTGCTGTGAACATAGTGGAGCCTGTGTTCTTGTTATATGTTGGAACATCTTTTCGGTATATGCCCAGGAGTGGTATAGCTGGGTCCTCGGGTAGTACTCTGTCCAATTTTCTGAGGAACCTCCAGACTGATTTCCAGGGTGTTGTACCAGCTTGCAATCAAACTCAGAGCTAAAATAAACCAAGTAGAAACAAAAAGAACTATACAAAGAATCAACAAAACCAGGAGCTGGCTCTTTGAAAAAAAACCAACGAGATTAAAAAACAAAACAAAACAAAACCCTTTGTCTAACCAGAGAGCACAGAGGGTGCATCCAAATTAACAAAATCAGAAATGAAAAGGGAGACATAACAACAGAAACTGAGGAAATTAAAAAAAAAAAAAAACATCAGAAGCTACTACAAAAGCCTATATTCAACAAAACTGGAAAATCTGAATGAAATGGACAATTTTTTTAGACAGATACCAGGTACCAGAGTTAAATCAGGATCAGATAAACCATCTAAACAGCTCCATTATGCCTAAAGAAATAGAAGGAGTTATTAAAAGTCTTCCAACCAAAAAAAGCCCACGACCAGATGGGTTTAGTATAGAATTCTATCAGACCTTCAAGGAAGACCTAATATCAATACTCTTTAAACTATTCCACAAAATTGAAACAGAAGGAACACTACTCAATTCATTCTATGAAGCCACAATTACACTTATACCTAAACTACACAAAGACTCAACAAAGAGAACTTCAAACCAATTTCCCTTATGAATATCTATGCAAAAATGCTCAGTAAGATTCTTGCAAACCCAATCCAAGAACACATCAAAACAATCATCCATCATGATCAAGTAGGTTTCATCCAAGAGATGCAGGGATGGTTCAATATATGGAAATCCATCAAGTAATCCACTATATAAACAAACTCAAAGGGACAAAAAACCCACATGATCATCTCATTAGATGCTGAGAAAGCATTTATCAAATTCAACACCCCTTCATGATAGAAGTCTTGAAAAGATCAGAAATTCAAGGCCCATACCTAAACATAATAAAAGCAATATGCAGCAAACTAAATGGAGAGAATCTCGAAGCAATCCCACTAAAATCAGGTACTAGATAAGGCTGCCCACTCTCTCCCTACCTATTCAATATAGTACTTGAAATCCTAGCCAGAGCAATCAGACAGCAAAAGAAGGTGAAAGGGATACAAATTGGAAAGAAAGAAGACAAAATGGCATGGTATTCTTAAGCAAGCTACTCTTTATACCTTAGAGGGAAGGTCTTTCAGTGTGCATAGGGGAAATCAAATTCTTGATACAATTGTTAAGATTACAATAGAAAAACAATTATCTCACATTGTTTTTTTGACCCAAACCCCTTCAGTTGTATTTCAAAAGATACAAGAATAAGAGAATGAAGAACAACTTGAGTGCTGGTACCAGAAAATGGAGAGCAACATCACAGGATAGTAGATGAGTTTTAACTTCAGTGACAATAGTGGTCCACTTTGATGCAGGATTTACTGTTTATTATTATACATGATCTCATCTAGTGTTTACACTGCATGAAGATACAGCATTTTATGTTCTCATACTTTGAAGACATTGGATAACTCACTTAAGGTCAATATGAATTGGAGACTCAATTGAATTCTAGAATCAATAAGGTACAGATTGCACCAGGCAAAAGAAACACAGCCTACAACAAGAATGAGAGGGAACTGGAATAGACAGATAGGAAAGATGCCTTACAGTGATATCAATATTGGCCATTTTCTGTAAGATCAGTAACATTGGTGTCATTGACAAACCCAAGAGTTATCTCTTGGGAACTGTGCTGATGCTGTAAGTAAAACAATAGGACACATCGGTATTTAGGGGTCCTGGGAGAACAACTCAGCAACCCAAGTTGAGTTCGAGGAACACTCTTCAGATAAATAATTATAAATCACACTAGGTTGAAAGTCATTTAATTATCTTCTTGCTTTGGCGGCTGGTTGTGCCTTGTGAACCTGCCTTCACAGATATAATATCCTGAAGTCAATAGTTTATAAATATCAAGAAGCCTTAGAATATTTTTATTAAATTAGATAAGTATAGGTTTGAATAGAGAATATACAATGAATTTTTGTGCTTATATAGGCTCACTCTGATGGTTCTCATTCCATGAAAGAAGAATATTTTTGTAATCACCTATGTTAGAGTTTTAGGAATATAAAAAGAAAATACATTTTATACCTAGGAAATATATTTTAATATTTCAAAAGAATTACACAGTGTATTAACTATTGAGCTATACAAAACTAATTAAATGAACTATATATGAAAGTATGTCTCTATTAGTGATCAATAAAATGCTACAAATATGTTTTCCTGTTCATATTTTAATGTTCTAATTTAACATTATGTAAAGGATATAGTTAGAATAATAATAATACACATTTTCTTCACACAGCTAATGAGATCAACATGTAAATTCAAGATACATTGTAAAGAGTCTCCATGACAAAAACCTTTAAAAATGTGTCTTTTGGGGGCTGGAGAGATGGTTCAGAAGTTAAGAACACTGGTTGCTCTCCCAGAAGATCTGGGTTCAATGCCCAGCACCCACATGGTAGGTCACAACTGCCTACGCCTCCAGTTGCAGGTTATTCAACTCCCTCCTACAGACGTACATGTACACAGAACACCAATTCACACAAAATACAAAATAAATTTTGAAATCTTTCTTTCATTTTTGGAGATTATAATATAATTAAATGACCCTCCTCTTTCTTTTCTCCCTCCAAACCCTTCCATGTTCCCTTTCAAATTCATGTCCTCTTTATTAACTGTTATGTACACACACACACACACACACACACACACACACACACACACACACACACACATGCATACACACACAAATACATACAAATCTTTCAGTATGTATAATGGTACTTGTATGTGTATTTTCAGGACTGACCATTTAATATTGGATAACCAATCTGTGTGTCATTCCCTGAATGAGAATCCTTCTTTTGCTCTCTCATTCCATAAGAGTGTGCAGTGTGTTGTGTAGGGTTGAGATCACCTGGGTTCCCTATCCCTGTTCAGTTAGCATATCTGCCATTGTTGTTTTTGCTCAGCCTCTGTTTAGACAGTTGTGTTGGTGAAATGTAATGATACAACCTTTGACATTCCTATGAGACACAATATCAAACCAAACTTTGTGTTCCTTTGTCATTTACCATTTTTCTTTCCTCTTGTGCAACGATTCCTGGCACTTAGGTTCAGGTTTCATGCTGTAGATCTATCAGTTGGGACTGGGCTCTACAGCTCTGCAGTGTTACAGTTTGTGGGCTTTGTAGAGATCTCAGTCTGTTGCAGAGAGAAATTTCCTGGATGAGGGATGAGAACTGCATGTATCCATGGGTATACAGAGAAAGAGCTATAGTGTAGTTAGGGATTATTCTGGTTTAGTAAATTGTGGCCATTGTTCCTTCTCCAAGATCCACGATTGTGTTATCATATGTCAGTGACCTTTGGGTCTAAATAATATTCTAATAAACCACATCATAATAACAAATAACGCTGTGACCTGTAGTTCTCCTAGAATTTCAAACAATTAATTGCTAACAACTGAATTTAGCTTCTGAAATGTCCTATAGGAAGTATGTAAAAATAACTGCCAAAGTACAGAAATATTTAATTGAATAAATTCCTTTATTATTGCTTTAAAATAATTGCATACTTATCAAACCACATTAAAATGTAATGAGAGAGTTTACACACACACACACACACACACACACACACACAGGCTTTCTGAACATAATCTTTCCTCTGTTTCAGTATCTTCGAGAAGGATAATGGGATCAATAAAGTCAGTAGTACCAGCTGACACATCTGTGAGGTTCACTACTATTTCTTCAGAGTTCACATGAAAAAGAAAGGGAATGGACAAGGCTTTTTGATCAAAACTAATAAAATATGAAAATCTGTTTATATATGACTGTTTCCTAGACGACAGTATAGGGGATCCTGTAGGAAATGTTCCTGGGCTGTTTTCCACTCAAGCCTGTGTCGCACTGTTCTCCTTTCATGTTTAATTCATATGAATTTCATTTGGAAATAAAGTTTTGTTCTTAATGTCAAGTAAATCTAAACAGGCATTGTATGGAAACGAAGACAAGGTGGTATCTTATGATCCTTTTATATCATAGGGTTTCCTTGCTTTTTAGCCATTAGCCTACTGTGACTCATCAAAAGGCCAAAAACCACGAACATTTCATTATATCAAGCATTGCATGATGGCCTTGTGATGAAGTCACTCACGAGGAGATCTGGGAATTTTTATCTCATGAAAGCGTTTCTATAAGTAAAATATTGAAAAAAAAAAACCCTCAGCAGGTTACAAACATCAATAAGAACTAGACTGTAATTATCCAATGAGATCGTAAGTATCACTTTGATATATCAAGTGCATATGATAAGAGAGCCCTGATCAAACAAAGGCCATGGGAACTAAAATAATTTATCGTACTTTCTGTAACTAAAAAACTAAGGTAAATATTTCCTTCAAGAGATTTGAGAAAAATGAATTCACTTATGTAAAGGAAATGTGCCTTTTTTCACAGCGATGTGTCCTTTTTGATGCTAATTTCTTCATGTTCTTTGACTTTGTAATTCAATGTTCATATGCTTAAACAATTAGCAAATGTCGGTTTCATTCCTTCTACCATTATGCATCCAAAACCAGAGGAAATTAATTTGCTATGTGCTTCGTATACATTACATATATGTGTACCTTTATACAAAGAGAAATAAATCAGTTAATGGAGATTGGAAGCATTTAATTGTAATACCAAAATAAATTCAAAGATTAAAATCAAAATTCATAAATTTTGAAAAATTCAGATCCACTACAGTTGGTGTGTTTTCCTGATATTGGGTTTCTGCTTTCCTTAGTTACCTCATGAGTGCTTGTAAATGTCCCTCTACTCTCTCTGTTAGTTGCCATTTGAGCATCCATAAAATTTACTGAACTGTGAATTAGAAAAATAGTCTGCCCTCATTTAATGGTAATACATTATTATCGCTGTAGTTGTAACTAACATTACAAAATCGATGACCACTCCCATGTAAAGCTTATATGAAAATAATCTGGAAAATATTTGTTTACTTTTTTGAATGTTTCATTAAAAAGAAAACATGTAAATCCCTCTTCCCCCCAGTTGCATCCAAGTTCTGGAAATAATAATGTCTATAGCACAGGCAGGCTATGCTTTCTCAGAATTCAACTGCTTTACTCTCCAGGACACTGTCCTGTTAGTCATTGCTCCCACTCTCTAGCTCAGGCAGACTCCTAAAGGGAGAAAATGACTCCTTATTAGCTCTTGAAAAATAACTTCCTCTTGTTTCCATTTATAAAATGGGAGTAATAATACCTATTATAGGTTATTATAAATGGGAAAAGAAATAATGCATGTAAAAGTACATTATCAACTGTAAGGTAAAATGAAATACATGACAGTATTAGTACCTCCTAGATGGCCATATTTTATTAAAGAAAAAAATAGCTAGGCCCAAAGAAGATGGAAATAACAGAGAAATCTGAGTTTTAAGAACAGGATATTACCAGAGCTGGGCAATGTGGGAGAGAAGTGGTAGACAAGGTGAATATTATTTTGCACAGAACTATGGAAACAAATATAAGCAAAATGAAATATTGCAGAAACCTTCTAAATTCACGTTTGCTTTTTTTTTAAATCCACCTGTTATCTAGTCTTAAATGAACACTATAGAAAGCTTAAAGTGATTTTATGTTATAACCGAAATTATATCTTAACCTAATGTAAGACTTAAAGTAATTAATCACAAAAAATTTTAATCTACCTACACCAATACAAAACACTATTTAAATTACTTTTCCTTTCCGAAAGGACTTTTTAAGTGCATACATTTTAACTCCAAGAAGAGAGGTGTAAGATACTTTTGGCAATATTTCAAAAAAAATTCTCATCTTCCAAGTATTTTTGACTCTAAAAGATAAATCTGTGACTTCCCTTTCTTACAGGAATAAAACTCTGCACAAAGAATGAATTATTATCACAATATTGGGAAACTTTTATTCTCTGTCTCAAGACTGAAGTCATTTTAAATTTTACTGTAATGATGGTAGAGTTTCCTTATTATTCTTTTGAAATAATATTCTCAAAATTTTGCTTTGAATGATGAATATTTATTCCTTCTACTTTGACACACTATAGCATCCTAGTTAATTAAAAATACATTGACTACTTTCTGTCCATAAAACAAATTAGATACAAATCCTAATAAAACTTGTATTCCACACGCTGTGACTTTCAGGTCAAGCAATATCCTTTTAGATCTCTTGCCAGCATGGAAGGTCGTTGTACTCCATTTAGAAAATGAATCCTGGGATAAAAATACTAATTTATTATGCTGAGTTAATACAAATTTTCAAAACAGCATATTGCATATAAGACTTTTTATTGGATATTTTCCTTATTTACATTTCAAACATTATCCTCTTTTCTGGTTTCCCCTCTGGCAACCACCTATCCCCTCCCCTCTCCCCCTGCTTCTATGAGGGTGTTCCCCCACCCAACCACCCACTCCCTCCTGCCTCCCTGCCTGGCATTTCCCTACTCTGAGGCATCAAGCCTTCAGAGGTCCAAGGCCCCCTTCCCCCACTGATGCCCAACAAGGCCATCATTTGCTACATAGGCAGCAGGAGCCAAGGGTTGATCCATGTATACTCTTTGGTTGGCTGTTTAGTCCCTGGGAGCTCTGGGGTGTCTGGTTGATTGATATTGTTGTTCCTCCTGTGGGGTTGCAAACCCCTTCAGCTACTTCAGTCCTTTCTCTAACTCCTCCAATGGAGACCCTGTTCTCAGTTCAATGTGAGGATCCGCCTCTGTATTTGTCGTGCTCTGGCAGAGCCTCTCAGGAGACAGCTCTGTCAGTCTCCTGTCAGCTCGCACTTCTAGGTGTCAGCAACCGTGTCTGGGTTTGGTGACTGTATGTGGGATGGATCCCCAGGTGTGGCCATCTCTGGATGGCCTTTCCTTCAGTCTCTGTTCCATACTTTGTCATGATGTCCTAAGATCATATAACTACAAATCATCTCAAATATATATATATATATATGAAAGTCTGTTTTAACAATTTATATGCATACAGCAAGATAAATTACAAATAAAAAAAGCCTCACATATTTTGTGAATAATTTTTAAATATCATTTTAAAGCTACTTTTAAAACATTTTTTGTGACGGAAGAAAGCATGCAGATTACATAATACAGTTGCTTTAGATGACCCTTTCCTGCATGACCGAATTCAGACTATGGAAGTTCAAAATGGTCAAAAAATGAGAAAAAAAAAAACTTTACTACTGTTTCTCTTAGAACCTCCTAGTAAGTAGGAGAGACACACAGTTGCACTAGGACCCTTGTCTTTCCATTTTGTGGTCAGAAACCAAGGCTAAATGAATGCTGTGATGCTGTGCTGCATCAATAATTCCTATTGATAATGGCAACTGATAGCCCTAACACAAAGGTCTGTGGGCCAAACAAAGAAGCAGAGAAAACACAGAAATGTGCCTGGAACTGAGTACTCTGCAGGAATGAAGCTGGCTTTTATCTGAGGAGAATTTGCTCTTTTTTCCCATCCTTCAAGCAAAACGAGAAAATTAAATTTTATGGTGAATAGTTCTGTTGATAAAGTTGATCAAACATGTACCTACTCCATTAGCTAGCAGTTCTTACTTTTGTGTTTTGGCTAAGAAATTATTAAAATTCGGTATTTCTGTCTTAGTTAATTTCTCTCTCTCCTGTCAGCAAATATCTGATTTGAAATATCATAAGGAAGGAGAAATTTGATTTGGCCAATGACTTGAAGCTCTGTAGTGGAGAAAAGACATGGTAGCTGAAGTCTCCATGGCAGCAGATGCGTGCATTGGCCTCTTGGTGACAGTTTAGTAGAGCTAGAAGCAGAACAGTATAGAAATCAAACTCAGAATACAAACCTGAAACCCTGCCCCCCAGCCAGGCTCCACGTCCTAATGCTTCTCCAACTTTTCCAAACAGTCAACAGCTGAGGATCAAACTCATAAACAAATGAGAACAGTCAAACCTCAACAGATTTTTGAAAATATCTTACCATACACGAAATATTCTTTTTGCCCTTAAAATAAGATTTATACTTTTCTTTTCTACCTTTTTCTCAGTATTAGTTTAACTAATACTGAGTTTAGTCTTCAACAAATTCATACAATTTTAACATGCTCTCTGCCTATGATACCTCCCCAAATCCATGTCACTTCTATTATGCTCCTTCCTTCCTGAAAAATACCATTTTCATATTCATAATCTAAAATGATTTTTGTTGTTGCTGTTTTTTTCACAAACTTGTTTTGTTTGAGAACTACCAAGTTTAACCAGGATCATCTGAGCAGCCCTAGCTTTAGAACTACATGCTGAAGCATGGTAGATTCCTCTGTCTCTATACGACTAACGACAATGACTGCCTCTACCCCAGAATCCATCACTAGTCAATAGCTGAACAGAAAGGTAAGCCCCTCCCTACTGTGCATAGCTTCTCCCCACTGAGCCATGAATGACTGTTGACAGGTCCACTCTTGTGTAGGCCTGTGGAAGCAGCCACAGTTTTACAAAACCATGACTGCATTCACGTATAATGACCAAACAACAGCTTTAGAGCTCTTTTCCCTGTCTTCTAACCTATACTCTTTTCACTCCCTCTTCTAAAATATTTTCTGAGTCTTAGGAAGGGTGTTTAAATGTCTCATATAGGGCTGAACACTCAAGTGTCTCTCATTCTCAGATCCTTAAGCAGCCATGAGTCTCTCCACTTACCACATGGACTGACAAAAGACACTTATACGATTAAAGCTGGGGATAGCATTTGTCTAGGTCCATACACAAAACTATTTAGAAAGTTGCTTGTGAAATAGGTCGGAACTTCAATCTGAGACTGGAAAGTTGTGCCACTACATAAGAAAATCTATCTACAACAAATCTGTAACCACAGCCTAGGTGATATTCAATAGAGGAAAAAAAATTTAAATCATCTCTAAAACCAGAAATAAGACAAGGGTTATCTGTGAGCTCTCTCCATTCCTACTCAGTACAGTGTTGGAGGTCTTAGCTAAAGAATAAGACAAGAGAAGGAAATAAGGAGGATTCATATAGCAAAACAAGAAATCAAATATCTCTATTTACAGATGATAAAATATATAACAGGCCGTGAAGATGCCACAAAAATATATTTGAAGTGATAAACTCTTTGAGCAAAATGGAAGGAGAAAAAAAAACCCACTAAATTCATTCTTCTTTTTTTTTTTTCAGAGCTGGGACCGAACCCAGGGCCTTGCGCTTCCTAGGCAAGGGCTCACCACTGAGCTAAACCCCCCCCCCCCCACTAAAATCATTCTTACATGCCAATGAGAGAAACCAAGGAAAGGCAAAAGACAATGCCAATGACAAAAGAAATCATGGATTTAATGTCAATAACAATAACCGTAAAAAGTCAGGCATGAGGGAATACAGCTAACCAAATAAATGAAAGATACTTTAAGACACTGAAAAAAGAAATTGAGAAAAACATTAAGAGATGGAGTGACATACTATGTTCATGAATCAGAGCAATTAAGTATTAGAAAATAGTTATAATATCCAAAACAACCTACATTCCTGTGCAATGTCAACCAAACTTCTAGGGTACACAGACATAGAACAAGTAATATTAAATTTTATTTTGACACACAAATGAGCAAGGATAGTCAAAATCATCCTGAACAGAAAGAACACTGCAGGTAGCACGGCCATATTTGAGCCAAACAGAGCCTTGGTAACAAAGTCGCATCGTAATACTGGCCAAAAATGAAACAGAAATGAAGACAAGCAGATAGAATAGAGAGGACCCAGGGTGAAGTCTTTAAAGTACATCTACCTGAAATCCTGGAGGAAAACAAAACAAAACAAAACAGTGTGTTCAACAAACGATGCTGGGAAAATTAGATGTTTTCTAATAAAACAGAAAATAAAAATTTTAATCTCTGCCTGCATAAAACTCAATTCCAAGTGGATCAAGAACCTCAAAATCAGATCAGATACTTGGAAAATGCTAGAGAGAAGTTTAGATATTCCAAAAGGATAAACATAAACAAGTCCTGGGCATAAACAGCATTTGCTTACCTGAGGGAAGCGTACTCAACAGGAGGGAATTCATCCTTGGTACTGCAAATTCAGCAGAGGACCTAAGGCTGGTGAGACAATGGAACCTAATGGAGAATGGAGGTTGTACTCTGCCAGTTTCCTGAGCCAGTACACTCTAAAACTGCACTCAAAATATTGCCCTTCTACCCACAAGAAAGAAGCTCCTTTTATGCAGTAGATGGAAATCACCACAGACACCCACAACTGATGGAAATTCAGAAACCATCTCTGTGGAATTCCTACTGTCAATTTATGTATATGGAGCACAACCCCTATATTCATGGCTCAGGAAGTGTTGCAAAAAAAAGCTGCTAAGAGAGAAGATCAAAGCAAATGTGGTCAAATGGTCTTTTCTAAAATAATAATGATAAAACCCACAATACGGAGAGAAACATGAAATAGAGGTGGATCTAGAAGGACTTGAGAAGAGTCGGAGGTGAATACTATTGGAATAAACTGAAATTCTCTAGGAATTAATAAAATTATTTTATCTATGCATATATATGAAGTACACTTCCACATACAAGTGTAGCCATGACTTTCTGAATAAGACTTTAGTTGTATAGAAAATAAAACCAGAAATTAATGAAAAAAATCTCATAAAACTAAAAAGATTCAATACGACAAGGAACTGTAGCTCAGATGAAAAAGCAACCCACAGATGGGGAGTTTCTTCCTTGCTAAAGGATTTTAATATATATCCTAGAAGAAACCAATTATGCTTTATTTAAATGATTTTGTTTTCTTAACATAATGGTACTTTTAAAATTATTCCTATCTCTGTACAGTTTTTTTATTTCTGTCTATTTGATGACTCTGGTTACTGATTATTACTTGCCAGAAAATTATGATAACTTATAAATGAGCAATCTAATTTTACCCCAAAACAAACTAATTTAAAATAAACCTTTGGAACAAAATCTAAGAACTAGCAACACAATTATTATATTTCAGAGGATCAGGAATAAATCTGAATCTATGACTTTTGAACAGGGAATCTTGTAATAAGTTTAATCCATCTGATTTCTGGGGGAATAAACGAGCTGGTTATTAGTGGAAGGAATAAACCGCACACCTTTAGAAGAGAATCTTCTATTAGCTAAGACATCGTGTTATGTGAAGAAGAATGAAAATAACCCCGTAAGGTCTGCAGCATCATCTTTCTTAGCTGCCTATAATGTTACCTTTCTAGCTACTGGGGCAAGAAACAATTTAAGGAAGGGTGGGTCTATTCTTGTTCACGGTGCAGGAGAATCTAGTCTGTCCTGTAAGAGAAAGCATGACGTCAGAAATGGGAAGCTGGCTGCTCATATTACACATGCAATAAGCAGTAAGTAGCAAAAAGGAAGTGGGATGGGATTAATGGACCCAAGCCCTACTCCCAGTAACCCAATTCTTCCATCAGAGCTTTACCTCCTAGTGGGTCCATAACCTTCCCAAACAGTGTCACTGGCTTGGGACCAATTGTTCAAACAAGAAGTTATGGAAGACATTTTTCCATTGAAGCCTGACCACCAACAATCCTACCTTATATTTAATTATTTTGGTTAGACATGTTAGTCTTTGTATTCTTCCTTTTCCCCATGTACTTAGTCTGAAGTGTACAAGGTCTATCTCAATTTTTCATAGTCTAAATATTAGCAAGCATGTCAGGATAGGTCTAAGAGGAGGGGTGTGAAATGACTGTGAAACATTAAGAAGGAACCCTAGCTCAGTATTTAAGAATATTTCGATTTTTTTTCTTTCTCAAAGAACATTTGTTACACTTATTTCAATCTTGGAGAGGCTGTACATTTAATATGACTCAAGGAGAAATATGAGATAAAAAGAAAAAAGTCTATCTAAAATTAAAGAAAGGAAAAGAAAAGAAAAGAAAAGAAAAGAAAAGAAAAGAAAAGAAAAGAAAAGAAAAGAAAAATCAGAGCAAGGAGAAACCAACATGTGATAGCCTTAAACTTTATGATTCCCAGTCACATTTTAGGTAGTTTAATACACATACTCACACACACACACACACACACACACACACACACACACACACACACACACACACATGGAGGTGTATGCCTTTTTTTCCCCATCTTTATTAAACTGGGTATTTCTTATTTACATTTTAAATGTTATTCCCTTTCCTGATTTCCAGGCCAACATTGCCCTAATCCCTCCCCCTCCTCTTCGAAATTGGTGTTCCCCTCCCCATCCTCCCCACCTTAACTCCCTTCCCCTAACAATCCCATTCACTGGGGGTCCAGCCTTGGCAGGGCCAAGGGCTTCCCTTTCCACTTGTGCCCCTACCAGGCTATTCATTGCTACCTATGAGGTTGGAGCCCAGGGTCAGTCCATGTATAGTCTTTGGGTAGTGGCTTAGTCCCTGGAAGCTGTGATTGGTTGGCATTGTTGTTTATATGGGGTCTCAAGCCCCTTCAGTTCTTTTAGTCTTTCTCTGATTCCTTCAACGGGGGTCCCGTTCTCAGTTCAGTGGTTTGCTGCTGGCATACGCCTATGTATTTGCTGTATTCTGGCTGTGTCTCTCAGGAGAGATCTATATCCGGTTCCTGTCGGCCTGCACTTCTTTGCTTCATCCATCTTATCTAGTTTGGTGGCTGTATATGTATGGGCCACATGTGGGGCAGGCTCTGAATGGGCGTTCCTTCAGCCTCTGTTCTAAACTTTGCCTCCCTATCCCCTCCCAAGGGTATTCTTGTTCCCCTTTTAAAGAAGGAGTGAATCATACCTTTTTATTTTTATTTTTGATTTAAAGTAGAGTCTTCCATAATACAGTACATCCTGACCATGATTTCCCCTCTATCCTCTCCTCTCAGCTCTGTCCCACCTCCTGTCTTCCCCAGATTAACTCCCCATCTTTAATCCCAGAACACAAAAGGCAGAGTTAGGTAGATCTTTGAATTCTAGCCCTAGAGAATTTCAAGCACGCTAGAGCTACATGGGGAAACCTGTCAAGTAAACAAAAACAAACAAACAATACTGTTATTTGATTCAAAACCCTTGTTCTTTTTCTTTTCAAGGAAATCCTCTGATCTTTATAATTTACTTTTACCTATACATGAAACCATTAAAATTATCCATACAAATGATATATCCAATAATATTTTCATACATATATACATTTCATAATGTTTATAAATCAGTTTAATAAACTATGGCCTCAAAATATATCTTTTTATGATAAAGACTTTCAAAATTATTTTTCTGAGATTTCTTCTAAGTACAAGAATGTAATTGATGTCTGTAACCACTTAGCTGTACATTAGCAGTTCGGAATTTCTTCTGTCAATCTATCTAAAGCTCACTAATCATTCTTTTCTAATGCTATCGTTCCTCTCTTATTCTAACAATCACTCTGCTTTCAATTACTCTGGCATCAAATTTTATACATTTCATATGTGAATATCACAGAATATCAGTCCACTTATGTAGGTTTATTTAATTTAATATAACAATGTCTAGCTTCATCCATAATATAGCAAATAATTAATGAAACATTTAAAAAGATTTAAAATTAATTTTAAAAATCCAAGATAATAAAAAGATTGAAATGTAAATAAATCCAGTATTATTACTCTGTTCTTTTGTCCCAGGTTGTGATACAGCTGGGCTTGGCTACACCAATCCATAATTCGTGACATTTTTTCATTTAGAATAAATCAAAAGTCATGCCCATATGGCAAACTATTTATTGTTTATACATATGCAATAGAAATATTCTTAGTAGAAAGAGAAAAGGGGGATAGATAAGTCTTTAAGTTGTATCTATGAATGATGACTCGATGGTTTCCCAGTTCTGGGTTATCTTTTATACAATGACTTGCAAAAGATTTTAAAATGTATTTAAGAACAGGGAAATTCTCGCATGCAGATATGATCAGGAAATTTATTGCACATAATCTACATACTTTCCTCACCTAAAAGCTAGGCATTGTGAAATATACTTGTCACCCTGAACTTGTGAAGTGGTGAATCAGAAGTTTATGCTACATGCTGAGTGGACGACTAGCTGGGACTACATGAGGCTCTAAAAATTAATAATAATTGAGCACCTCCTTTGTTCAATGAAGACATTTCTAAATGGGTAACAGCACTAGAAGGTAATCCTTTATGGTTGTGGTCTTAATGACAACTGGAAAAAGTTACAGCCAATGTTTGAGTCATAGAAGATTGAATTAGGAGGCTAAAAGAAGTCTATGGTTTGGGATTGAAAGTGCCCATCTAAAAGAAACGCAATTAGAAAAAGGTGTATTTTGGATGCCATTAAACCAAAAAGTCTATCAGAGACTTTATTAGGTACATTCATAATCAATTAGGCTTTACTTCTGAAAAATGCAAGCAAGCCAGTTTTCTGTAACAGACTTGTCCTGGGGAAATACATTATGCATGTCTGCTCAGCGCCGAAAGGGAAGCTACAGCAAACCAAAGTCATAATGGCAGCAAAGTCCAATTGAGTAAGTCAGAGTTGGGCTTTTGTTTTTGTTAAGTCAGGGTTACTAACAAGAGTATAAATGAGGGACAAAACCAGGGATAATTCAAAAGGAGTCACATCACCAGAAAACCTACTTCAACACAGGTGCCTCCTCTCAAAGCCTATGACCTCTGCTCACAGGTGACCCCACTGGCTAAGCATCTCTCATTTTGAAGTTTTGGCTTGTCAGAGTTCCCACTCCCTGCAAACCTTCTCTCCCTTTGTACTCTTGTCAGGAGCCTTCGTGACTGGTCTAAGTTTGCGTTCTCTCAGACATGACCCTTTGTTTACCTACTGTTATAACTCGAAAGTCTTGAGCTTGCCCTTCACTCCTGAAGGAAATGTCTCAAATTGGAGAGAACATTGGAATTCAGAGGAAGAAGTCACACAATTAGTAGTCACACATTTACCATTAGGCACTCCTGATGGACAAGGATCTCAGTAATGAGAGAGTGTGAAATAAAAGAAAAAACTATGCTGTACAGAAGTCAGTGAGTGAGAAGACAGTGCGCTACACTTGGTTGAAATCGGAAGTAACCAAAACAAGTTGCCTAGTTGTTGTCAGACCATCCCGGACTGACTCATAGCCATTAAAACTAAACGTGAAAAATGGCAGAACTACAGGAGAAAATAGTTGGGAAACGTGAAAAGAAAGTTTGAGACTATTCAGTATGGCTCCAATGGAACTGGGGGGAATGTATGTATGGTAATGCTTAGGTCGGAGTCGTAAACGGGAGCAAAACATCTTTTGTGCTAACAGCATTTTGTGTCTGCAGCAGCTAAAAATTGAGGGTTAAAGGGTCCCTTGTGGACTTCATCAAGAAACCCATTTTAAGCTAACAAACCTTGACAGCGGCAAAATTCTTTGTAGTAAAACGAACCTATTTCCGGTTTGGACATCCATGTTAAGGAGAAGACTGAGTCAGGAAAAATTTAAGGTTTTTAATCCTATGTAACAAGAAAAATGCTAACACCACTGACAATCTCTGGGGCTAGGAGAGCTGTAGTTGGAAGATGAGTAGTTCCTGTGTAAGTATTCCGGGTCTCTAATGCTGCTAAGTTAATTTGGCACGTATTTTATATACTAGTAGTCGTTACACCGTGTGCCCAGGTTTCCCTAGAAAACTCCAGGTTGTAAATGGGGGTGAAGTTAAAAGGATTATAATAGTATTTAATGACATGCAATGTTCCATGATGGCAGAGGTAGTCATGCTGCATTGAGAATGTAATGTTGGGTTTTATCTGAAATGACGAGCATGCATCTGTCAGACCGACTAGCAAGGGAAAGATAAAAGTAAAAATAGTCACAGTGAGAGGTGAGGCACACCAAGAGTATGGATCACATAATATATTTGACTAACAGAGAGTAATTTTTAATGAGCTAAGAAAATGGGCATAATAAAAGGTGATTTGGAGAATGCATTTACAGTGTCACATAGATATTTGGGTGTAAATGGGGGTTGGATTTTATTCTATTAGGACTGAGGATCCAGTATAAGATTTTAGAAGGGATAATTGATCTGACTTGTATTTTAGAAAGATAAATCTGACAAGGCAGTAAGAAGAATGAAACATAAGGACAAGATAAGTTCAAGAGAAAATGTTTATAAGGCTTTTGAAACATTCCGGGTGAAAAATGATAAGAACTGAAAGGTCAGTATCAGTGGGGCTGAACTAGGGGAGTGTGAGCTATTGAAAACTCAAGCGTAATCCATCACATGCTGAGCTCCCCAATGGTGACAGCTGACATGGAATTGAGATGGAGCAGGTCATATAGCTCATGGGGGAAAGATATCCATCTAAATGACAGCTGATCTCTGACATGCTAGACACTATTTCATTATCACTTATGGGTCCAGGACAGTGCTACCTGTGGTCACTACCTTGTGTCCATTGTTACCCAGACATCAGTCAATATGCATCCTTTACTTTTCCTATTATCTTGCTTCTAGGTATGAAATCTTCTTGGAGTTTCAGAATTGGTTCATGCCTGATTACTATGTTATAGTTGAAAAAAATACTAAGAGATCCAAATGTTTTGAACAAAGAGAACCTACTTAAATAAACTCAGGACTTTCTCTCCAGTTCATGATTGTAGACTAAGTACAGTGGCGTGAATATATTCAGTGGTGGGGCTTCATCTTGACTAAGAGCATAGCCCTTCCTCTTGCTTGTCATTATCATCCTGCTTAGCAAATTTCCATTCCTCCTTCTGCATTTTTGACTAATCAAAGTAAAATAATTACTGCAGCTTTTTAAAAAAAAAAAAGAAGAAGAAAGTATGTATCAACAAATTTTAAATATGCATACATTTTTAAATGAATTTATTCTTTTTTTCTTTTTTTTTTATTAACTTGAATATTTCTTATATACATTTCGAGTGTTATTCCCTTTCCCGGTTTCCGGGCAAACATCCCCCTCCCCCCTCCCCTTCCTTATGGGTGCTCCCCTCCCCACGGTCCCCCCATTGCCGCCCTCCCCCCAACAATCTAGTTCACTGGGGGTTCAGTCTTAGCACGACCCAGGGCTTCCCCTTCCACTGGTGCTCTTACTAGGATATTCATTGCTACCTATGAGGTCAGAGTCCAGGGTCAGTCCATGTATAGTCTTTAGGTAGTGGTTTAGTCCCTGGAAGCTCTGGTTGCTTGGCATTGTTGTACATATGGGGTCTCGAGCCCTTCAAGCTCTTCCAGTTCTTTCTCTGATTCCTTCAACGGGGTCCTATTCTCAGTTCAGTGGTTTGCTGCTGGCATTCGCCTCTGTATTTGCTGTATTCTGGCTGTGTCTCTCAGGGAGCGATCTACACTTCTGCACTTCTTTGCTTCATCCATCTTGTCTAATTGGGTGGTTGTATATATATGGGCCACATGTGGGGCAGGCTCTGAATGGTGTTCCTTCAGTCTCTGTTTTAATCTTTGCCTCTCTCTCTTCCCTGCCAAGGGTATTCTTGTTCCCCTTTAAAGAAGGAGGAAGCATTCACATTTTGATCATCCGTCTTGAGTTTCATTTGTTCTAGGCATCTAGGGTAATTCAAGCATTTGGGCTAATAGCCACTTATCAATGAGTGCATACCATGTATGTCTTTCTGTGATTGGGTTAGCTCACTCAGGATGATATTTTCCAGTTCCAACCATTTGCCTACAAATTTCATAAACTTGTTGTTTTTGATAGCTGAGTAATATTCCATTGTGTAGATGTACCACATTTTCTGTATCCATTCCTCTGTTGAAGGGCATCTGGGTTCTTTCCAGCTTCTGGCTATTATAAATAAGGCTGCAATGAACATAGTGGAGCACGTGTCTTTTTTATATGTTGGGGCATCTTTTGGGTATATGCCCAAGAGAGGTATAGCTGGATCCTCAGGCAGTTCAATGTCCAATTTTCTGAGGAACCTCCAGACTGATTTCCAGAATGGTTGTACCAGTCTGCAACCCCACCAACAATGGAGGAGTGTTCCTCTTTCTCCAATCCTCGCCAGCATTTGCTGTCACCTGAGTTTTTGATCTTAGCCATTCTCACTGGTGTGAGGTGAAATCTCAGGGTTGTTTTGATTTGCATTTCCCTGATGACTAAAGATGTTGAACATTTCTTTAGGTGTTTCTCAGCCATTCGGCATTCCTCAGCTGTGACTTCTTTGTTTAGCTCTGAACCCCATTTTTTAATAGGGTTATTTGTCTCCCTGCAGTCTAACTTTTTGAGTTCTTTGTATATTTTGGATATAAGGCCTCTATCTGTTGTAGGATTGGTAAAGATCTTTTCCCAATCTGTTGGTTGCCGCTTTTGTCCTAAACCACAGTGTCCTTTGCCTTACAGAAGCTTTGCAGTTTTAGGAGGTCCCATTTGTCGATTCTTGATCTTAGAGCATAAGCCATTGGTGTTTTGTTCAGGAAATTTTTCCAGTGCCCATGTGTTCCAGATGCTTCCCTAGTTTTTCTTCTATTAGTTTGAGTGTGTCTGGTTTGATGTGGAGGTCCTTGATCCACTTGGACTTAAGCTTTGTACAGGGTGATAAGCATGGATCGATCTGCATTCTTCTACATGTTGACCTCCAGTTGAACCAGCACCGTTTGCTGAAAATGCTATCTTTTTTACATTGGATGGATTTGGCTCCTTTGTCAAAAATCAAGTGACCATAGGCGTGTGGGTTCATTTCTGGGTCTTCAATTCTGTTCCATTGGTCTATCTGTCTGTCTCTGTACCAATACCATGCAGTTTTTATCACTATTGCTCTGTAATACTGCTTGAGTTCAGGGATAGTGATTCCCCTGAAGTCCTTTTATTGTTGAGGATAGTTTTAGCTATCCTGGTTTTTTTGTTATTCCAGATGAATTTGCAATTTTTTCTGTCTAACTCTTTGAAGATTTGGATTGGTATTTTGATGGGGATTGCATTGAATCTGTAGATCGTTTTTGGTAAAATGGCCATTTTTACTATATTAATCCTGCCAATCCATGAGCATGGGAGATCTTTCCACCTTCTGAGGTCTTCCTCAATTTCTTTCTTCAGTGTCTTGAAGTTCTTATTGTACAGATCTTTTACTTGCTTGGTTAAAGTCACACCGAGGTACTTTATGTTATTTGGGTCTATTATGAAGGGTGTCGTTTCCCTAATTTCTTTCTCGGCTTATTTCTCTTTTGTGTAGAGGAAGGCTACTGATTTATTTGAGTTAATTTTATACCCAGCCACTTTGCTGAAGTTGTTTATCAGCTTTAGTAGTTCTCTGGTGGAACTTTTGGGATCACTTAAATATACTATCATATCATCTACAAATAGTGATATTTTGACTTCTTCTTTTCCGATCTGTATCCCCTTGACCTCCTTTTGTTGTCTGATTGCTCTGGCTAGAACTTCAAGAACTATATTGAATAAGTAGGGAGAGAGTGGGCAGCCTTGTCTAGTCCCTGATTTTAGTGGGATTGCTTCAAGTTTCTCTCCATTTAGTTTAATGTTAGCAACTGGTTTGCTGTATATGGCTTTTACTATGTTTAGGTATGGGCTTTGAATTCCTATTCTTTCCAGGACTTTTATCATGAAGGGGTGTTGAATTTTGTCAAATGCTTTCTCAGCATCTAATGAAATGATCATGTGGTTTTGTTCTTTCAGTTTGTTTATATAATGGATTACGTTGATGGTTTTCCGTGTATTAAACCATCCCTGCATGCCTGGGATGAAGCCTACTTGATGGTGGATGATTGTTTTGATGTGCTCTTGGATTCGGTTTGCCAGAATTTTGTTGAGTTAAATGAATTTATTCTTGCTTCTTTGATGGGATAGATTTTTTGGCCTTATTTTTTCTACAAAATATTATGAGAAAAGAATGGATATAAAATGTTTTACCATACTTCATCATGGAAACACAGTGTGTGTGTGAGTGTGTGTGTGTGTGTGTGTGTGTGTGTGTGTGTGTGTGTATGAGAGAGAGAGAGGAGGAGTGGAGAATCAATGAGAAAATAGATTCTGATCATCCAAAAGAAAGATCTGTAGATTAGATTTATTTGTCCAACAATCATGATGAAATCCTAACACAAACTGTGTACACTCTGACCTGGACAAACATGCCCACTGCTTTTTTCCAGTTGTTATTGAATATAGATATGTCTTCTCAGGCTTGATGGCTAACAAAGGCTAGATCTACAGACAGAAAAAACCGTAGCTGTTTGGGAAGCAAAGGGAGGTGAGCAGCTGACTAAGGGATCTTGGGATAATCTTGGGATACTATGGAAGGTGAGAAGGATAAATGGCCAGAGCGCACTGTAAATGAGGAAGAGAGACAGTAATGACACAAGAGCACTGATTAGGTTTTCAGACTATTGAAACAAAGATAAGCATAATCCATACATCGTTAAAAACTTCAAACTACTATCTTACAAATACACTGAGCTACTGTCCTCTTCCATTCAGGCCAGTATTTGTACAATACTTTGTAAATTGTCTTATTTTTAAGTGTCTTATTGTGGATAAGCACTCACAGACGATATGATATATCCTTTTATTAGTTCATCTAATTGGGGTGTTTCAGCTAAGGAAACTCAGAAATGAGTTAGGTTGAACACTAAGTTTTAGATTTCTGCTAAACACTGGAGGGAAGTGTCTCAAAGAAATATAATCTTTGAAGAATCTGTTTTGGGAGAGGTGATTCTAAGTCCTACACTATAGGACACTTACAGATTTGTGTATTGTAAATAAATGGTCAAAACAATACTAATTTCTTCTACAGTTCCCAAATATTGTCCTTCACTTGGGTATGTGCTTCAAACAATAGTCAGCACCAATTGTCAACGTCCAAAGACTGAGGGAAGAGGTAAAGGCTAGGTATTGCTTCTACAGCTCACTTAGTTTCTTTTTAGAACTGTGTTTGTAGATGGATCCTAATGCTAAGAATCTGCCTTTTCTTAGTTGGGTAAAGATTATGCCCATGGTTTTATACCCTTGCAAAGGGGGTGGAGTTCTAACAAAAACTAGAATTTATCATCCATAGTACTTATTCATACTTCATGCCTACCAGATTAGTCTGTTATATTTTGCCCACTGGAACTTGTCCTCCTTCTTGGGATATTCTATTTTCTTAATGTCTAAAAGCACCCTCTTCTCCACTGTCTCGTCTATTTCTCTGTTTTGTTGTTTGTTTGTTTGTTTGTTTTGTTTTTTGGATAGTGTCCTTTGAAACCATATTACTCCATATCAGATATTAAATAGTTCGCCGAGGGTTGACATTTAACCCTCTTCTTTTCTTACTGCTTTTTCATGAGTTTTCCCTGGATATCATAGCCAAGCAGCAGCTACAACAGTGACTGATACCACCATAACCTAGAGAAATAGACTCTTATGTAATGCCAAAGCACATCATGTTTATTTAATCTATTTATAATCAAGTTTGTGATAGTCACACTCCTGAGCAGGCCCTCTTCTAGAATTTTCCACCTGAATAGATCTAGTATAAAGCAAAATATCTTTGAAGAATCCTGTGTTTTGAAGTGTTTCATTGCTAAAGTGGCATACCCAGCTTGTAACCTGAATTGCTATTTTAATTTCTTCATCATCTCTTCAGTTCACTCATCCTCTGCGTTTTTGCATTTGCCCTGTCATCGAGCTCCAACCATAGTCTTGCCTGAACCAATCTAATAGTATTTAACCTGAATTTTTAGTTATCTCTTTACTCCTAATTTATTGCCCGGACCATGTTCAGAACAAAAGTGGAGATTCAGTTGTGTGATGTAATGTTTTTCTGGAAACTACCTTATGAGAGGATGTTTTGCTGAGAACACACATGTGTTTTTCTGGAAACTGCCTGGAAAAACAGGACATGTGATGTTTTGCTAGAGTGCACACTAGAGAGAACACATGATGTTTGGAAAGGGTATAGATATAATCCAACAGACCGTGGGCATTGCTGCGTGGTATTGGTTCACCTTGCCACTCTTTGCTGATCATCATTTGCTGTGATTTCTTAGAGAGAAACAGGTCAAAGAGCTTTTGGTGGTGTTCCTCTGGCTTCTTGCTGCTTCAGTGGACTCTGGCTGACTGCCAGAGCCTTGTGCTTTCTTCGGGATCAAACTGCCATTGCTGATTTGGAAGTGATGTTTGAAAGTGGACCAAGCTACTGCTGCTGATTTCTGTGACCTGAACTGCTGATATCCTGACAGCACAGATTGGATTTGCCTCAAAGAACTACTACTCAACAGTTCCACATCCTCCTTTGCCCTACTAACCTTTCCCTTCCACTATCTCTCATGGATTGTATGCTAGAGAAGAGGTTAAAGCATTTAAGTACGCTTATTAAAGTAGATTTTGAAAAATATCATTATTAATATCACAGTATTATCATTATTCCAATAGAAATATTTCCACTAGTCCTTCAGTGCTCCCTTCTTTTAGAAAGAAACCTCATTATGTGACATTCTGTCCACCTAACTCTAGCTACCTTGGCCTCCTTAATGTTTCTTGAAATTGTCAAATAGATGTTGTACAAATTGAGTTTTTCTATGTGTACAGAACATCAAATCTGCAGCCCCGCCTCCTCCCTGAACTCAAGTTGATTGTTTTCCTTATGCAGTAAATGTCAACAAAGGAATACCTTCTTTCAGAAGAGAATGCCTCAGCCACCAACACCAATTACACTTGCTTCTTGGAGGCTGACAATTCTGTATTGCTTTCAGGGATCTCTAGTGTAAGGCTGGTGCTCTGAAATTATTATTTATTCGTTATTGTGAGTTTGTACATTTGAGTTACATTTCTCCATTTATTTAATGTGTGCATGTCTGTGGGCAACTAACACATGTGGAGGTCTGAGGACAACTCTTAGGAGTTCTCTCTTCCACCATGCAGGTGCTAGAGAGCAAATTCAGGTCTATAGGCTTAGCAGCAAGTGCCTTTACCCATCGGCACATCTCACTGACATTACTTGAATGTTTTGTTATCTCTCTTGCCCTTGAACTTGTAAACTATGTCGATATTGAAGATAAGTTTGTTTTGCTTGAGACTATTTCTGACACCAACAAGAAAGCAATGTCTTCACCTGTTATTTTAAAACTTTTAAATTTTTTATTTTTTATTTTTTGAGGTTATATTATAATTATACACTTTCTCTCTTTTCTTCTCCTCTCCTGAACCTTCTACATATCACTCATTATTTCTTTCATGCCCTTTTTTTCATTAATTATTGCTACATGTGTATATGTATATGAATACAGACGTGTATATTCTTAAATATATGTTTACATACTGTTACTTTATGTATTCTTGCATGGCTGACTGTTTGGTATTGGAAAACCAGTTGGTGTGCTTGTCCCTAGGGAAAACTATTTCTCCTACAGGTAGATTTTATTACCCACAAGTAAATGTAGTCCTAATCTCTCATAAAGAAAATTTTTCTTAGTAACAGATGAAGACCATTAAAGAAAACTACAACCAATCAAAATGCATGGCTGTAGAGTCAGTCCCAGTGGATTCATATTCAGAACAACCCCCTCTCCTGTTTTTATCATTAAAATTAGAGTCTGAATAAGTTATGATATGAAGGCCTCTCTGGCAGGCAGTTAGAAATGACTATGGTGTTCATAAATGCATTGTTTTTTAGTTTGTGAAATATATTTTAAGTTACTATCATGAATAAGTGTTATGTATGTACATTGCATTTTGTTAATGAATGACAGATTAATTAATATAATAATCATTAAATTGTAAGATATTAAGAGATCCAAGTCCTTCCTTCCAGGAAATTCTAACATCATAAGTTCAAAACAAAAGCATTAAAGCATTTTGTCATGACCACAGTCTTGGAAATTGCTGAAATTCAATTTTTAATTTTATACTTAGTGACTAAGTCAACTTCATTCACAGTCCTTAATTTTCACATGTCTGTTATAAGGAAAATGTTAACATTTTCCTCAGAGATAGTTGTGATAATTAATGAGGTAATAATCATAAAATAACAGGATTTAGAAGAGAGATTTATTACAAGCAATGAGTATTAATAGTATCTTTTATGAACTGACTTGCACATCATGTTGAGTCCTTAAGGCCTTATACTTTGGACTGTTACTGTATTTTCAAATACAGGTCTTAAACAGTAGTGAAAAGAAACTGAGGTCATATGGGGCAGGTAATAGTCTAATAAAATTAACGTTCTTATTAAAAGAAAGAATTAGTATTCAGAAAGCCACAGAGTGAAGATCATGTGAAACACAGAAGGTAGCAGTATTCATAGACTTTCTGTTGCTAATCACAGAACACAAGCTGGGTAAGTTAAAAGGTATTATGTTCATTTCAGCTCATAATTTGGCCTTTCTGTATGGCCTTCCTGGTGGCCAATTTCCAAGATGGTATCAGGCAATTTCTGCTGAGAATCTAAGAACTTAACGTTGCTATTCTTTCTATTTCTCTTTGCCTAAGAAGGCAATTGGTCTTCTGTCACAGTACTCCACACTGATGACTTTTTCCCATTTTGGAAGTAATGAGAATTGAAACTATGGTGTTATGGGTGCTAAACAAAGGGTCTGCCTTTACCACACACTGATTATTTTAATCAATATTAAAGACATCCTCAAAATCCTTCATCTAAGTAGGATTATTAGTACAAATTTCCACTTCTTTAGTAACTCACAATGGGGATGAAAACTTGACATTTGTGTTTATTTTTGAATCTTTACCTCTTTAGTGTATGTTAATTGCGAAATGTGATAGGCTTATGTTGTTTATTTAGCTTGTTTACCCCTCTGAATTTCTTCCTATTTTCTATCTGATTTTTTTTCTTCCTAAGTAATCTACTCCATCTTTTCTAGTATTATTTCCCTTATGGAGTCCATAGATGGAAGGAAACAGCATACAGTATTTGTCTTCGTGAGTCTGGTTTGCTTTGCTTGGTAAGATGATCTCCAATCCCATCCACTTTCATGCAAATGCTGTAACGGTCCTCGGTAGCAGACTAGTCTATTGCTATGTGTACATATATCAAACTTTCTTTGCATAGTCATAAGAATCTAGGCTACTTTTATACCTTAGTTGTTGTGGAAACTGTCCCAAAAAGCATGATTGTACGGGTATCTCTGTGATATGTTAACATAGAGAGAAGACACTGTATTAAAACCACAGTACTGGGGTTGGGGATTTAGCTCAGTGGTAGAGCGCTTGCCTAGCAAGTGCAAGGCCCTGGGTTCAGTCCCAGCTCCGAAAAAAATAAAAAAATAAAACCACAGTACTAAACTAAAGGCAGGGCCTCAGAAATCTACATTGGTTATACCTTGATGTTCAACATTTCAACTTCCAAGAATTTTGAGAAAAGAAAAAGCAAGAAATCCCCACTTATATCTTCCTTAGATTCATACAAAAGGGACACAACCAAAAACCGATTGATAAGTTTTTATTTTTTGCTTTATGTGTATAAGTGTTGTATCTACATATAAGAATGTACATCCTATGTATGCCTGGCAATCAGAAAAGGCTATCAGATCACCCGAAACTCCACCATATGTATTCTAGGAACTGAGTCTGGGTCTCTGCAAAAAATGAGAAGTGCTGTTAACCCCTGGGTCACCTCTATAGCTCCTCATAATTTAAATACCTAAATCATGAGATGCTGTTTATTGTGAAGCTTAAAAACCTGAGTCAATGGGGGTAAATTTACTCAATAAATTAAGCATAATATATATCTCATTTTATTTTCTCAGATTCTATAATCCACATATACACAAAGATAATTATCATTGTTGTTTATATAATCAACACACAATCCTCTACTGCTAGGTCTGTATCATGGAAGCCAAATGAAGTAAATATGAGAGTAAACTGTTAGTCTTTTTCTTCCTATATCTCAATTTTTAACTACATGGTAAGTAGAGAGTAGAAGTCTAAGTTGCACTGACTATAGCCAATTTTTCTTTTATTTTATGCTCAAAATTTGAATATTTTTGAGTTCTTTATGATTCTGTCAATATGAATTTAATCTATAAAAAGAACTCAGTAAAATGCATAACATAAAAGATGTGCTTAATCATAAGTGTTAATGACCGAAACTGGTTTCCTTACCGTAACTTAATTTAATATTCCCCCAAATTTGTTCCTTACGATCCTTTAGTAGCATGACAAAAAGAGCAAAAAGTGTCCTTCTTTACTGTCTTCTCAAAATGTTCAGCCCCCCTTTTGAAGCAATCTGTAAAGAGAAGTAATTTATTCATTTGAACAACTTGTAGGGAATAGAAGCTGTATCTGCATACATAGGCCCATAGATAATGTGAGAGAAAGGAGGGAGTGAGGATGGAGGGAGGGAAGGAGAACGAGGGAGAGATTGCCGGAGAGAGCAATCAGTGGTTAAAAAGAAAAATATGGCAGTGCCTTTTACAGTGAAAAACAAGAACAGTTTTATCACCCGGGATTCTGAAGATCTGTGCTACTTCATGAGGACAAGGGAGGGGGGAATTACCATGAATATGCCAAGAGGAACATCACACGTTCCGTAATGTAGAAAAACAATGGCAGAAATAAGTCTCTGACCTGTCAGGGAGAAGCTGACAGAAGAGGTCTAGGCCAGCATAGGCAGGACCAGGAAGCTGGCATGGCCTTGTGAAGGAGATTAGACCTTCTCTGGAAGCAGCAAATGAACACTGAAGAGTTTTAAGGTTGCAAGCTGCATGATCAGATTTGATGCTCCCCCTCAACCCCCAGTACTTTCTGCAGTACTGTATGCCTATTTAATAAGTCTCTTCCAATTTAAAATGGGGACTCTGGAAGACCCCCTGCTTTCTTCTAAGCTGCCTGACTGCTACTACTAACATAGGGCATAAAGCCAACTGTCTTGCGCCCAGGGAACAAAGGCAGCCTTGGATTAGTGTGCTAATGCAGGCTGCCCTTTCCCTGTAGATCCAAAGATTGTAGGGAAAACAATTATGCCAGACTAATAGAATTTATTTCTATGATGTCATCTGTCTGGCCTTCAGTAGGACTGACCGTGTTCCAGATGGAAATCATTGTGAAGAACCAGACTGATATGATCTACTGCAGTCCACTACAGAGAGAAGGAACATGAGCTAGAAGAGGATTGATTACTCCTCCTGGTTGCTGGGTAGGTGATCTGCTGCCCAGGGCTCCTCTGTATCTTTATTTATGAATGCTTACTTGGTTAATTTCTCATAGGTAAGAATTTAGTTGAACGTTATTGCATTAAAGAGAGATATACATTTAATGCATATTATGAGATGAAAATACAGAGTAAACAAATACAAAATAATAAATGAAGTAAGAAAATAAACTCCAGAAATAATTTTGGAAGAACATATTAGAAAAATAATACATTTCTCTAGTCATATTAAAATCCTCATATAAAAGTCACATAAAAGAATTCAATTTTGCTACTAGTTTAATGCATATGTATTTTCCTGTGGGAACAAATAAAAACACAAGAAAAGCTCTTAAAGAACCCCTTTTGAAGTTAGAATTTCCATTCCACTCTTATTACTAGTAATACCATTATAACATCTACCATTTACTAACCTATTTATCTCTCACTGTCGCCCTATTAGACTGTTGCTTTATGGATAACGGTGACAGACAGCCATCACAAAGGAGTTGCACTCTACTTCCCAAGGCCTACAAGGAAGTTGTGTATTTCCTCCATACAGGAAAATATTTTAGAAACCAAATTTCAAAGCAATCTAAAAATCATGAAAACTATGACTTGGGCATCATTAATTACTGCGTTTAAGCGCTTACTGAAACCTATCAAAAATTTTATAAAGTGTGACTGTAATGTGGTTTGATGTCATGCAGAGGAGCATATCAAACGAATCAGAAATGTTTAGCCGTGACCTAGGAAGAATGATGTTTGTCTCAACTCATTATTTGAGAAGAGGGGAAAAAATGAGAGAGACTATTTCAGGAAAAATATGTCTTTATTCTCTAAAGACCTTGTTTGTGCTGACAAGCTGACAGATGGAGGAAAATGCATCAAACCGAACTGACCTGAGAGTTTAAATGAGTCTCCCCATTTATTCGTATTTACAGACGATTGTCATTGTCTGTATTGCATGATCTTCTGGTTTATGTCTTCGGTAATGTTAACATCTCAAGCTGCCTTGCTCTTTTCAATAAAATGACTCTTCAGTACTTGACATTGTCTTGCATCGTAATTCCTTAAGTAATGGAATGATAGCCAGAAACCTTCCCTCGGGAGCTGCCATGTCAAGTATTGCCACTTCAAGATGCCAGGCTTGTTTGAAAGCTTCTCATTTTTGAAAATGTTCATTTATTTCATGTGTGTGCATGTCAGTGCACAACAGTGTGTGTGTGGTCATCAGAAGACAACTTGTATGAGTTGCTTCTCTTCTTCCCACTGTGTGGGTCCTGGCGGTCTTCGGAATTGCCTGTCAGTTGCGTTATCTGCTGGGCCATCTCCTGAGCTCTTGAATTTCTCTGTCTTTGAGAAGTGTCCCCGAAACCATACATGACTACTCACTGCACATTCATCCCATTATTGGAATGTGGTTATCTGTTTTATTTCTTTGTTTCTTTCTTTATTTGGGTTATGGAGGTTGAACACATACTGAGCAAGCTCTGTACCATTGAGAGCTGTACCAACCCCAGCGCCTGCTTTTGTTTTCTTTTGTTTTGTTTGATTTTTGGTTTGGTTGTGCTTTTCTCTTTTTTTCATTCATTATTCAAACAAACCAGCTTTCAAACAAACCATGAAACTAAAACCTGCTCTCTGTACTCCACCTCTTCTTCTTTGTCATGGAATAAACTTTATCTTAGTCAGGGTTTCCATTGTTGTGATAAAGACCATGACCAAAAGCAAATTCGGAGGAAAAGTGTTTCCTTACAGTTCATCAGAGAAGAAAGGCAAGTCAAGGCAGGAACGAATGCGGACATCTTAGAGGGACACTGGTTTGCTCAGCCTGCATTTGAGACACCTCTACGCAGTTGTAGCATCGCCCACTACTGGCTGAGTGCCCTCCCCTATATCAATCACTAATCATGAAAATGAATCATACCCATGACCAAAGATCAATCTGGCGGAATAGGTGGGTTGTAGAACTTTTTCAACTGATGTTTTCTTTTGACATGAAACTAACCAGCATAAATTTCTTCCATAAAAAGTTAGCAAACTAAAATAAGTTTAAATAAATCTATCAAAGAGAATAAATTAGTCTAAGAAGAGAAAGGAGTCTATGAAGAGGAGAATAAGGAGCGTATGCCATTTTGTTTAAAAATAACTAGATAATAGCTATTTAAATTGTCCTTGTGGGAGAGAACAACCTGGAAAGAAGAACGCTGTCGGTGAGGCATCGAAGAAGCTTTCAACAATCCCCTGGCATCCAGTGTGGTGTGGTATTGGCAAGCTCCTAGGAGCACTTGGCTCTCATTGGGACCTTAGGTCCTACACTTTCAGTTTGTACATTGCTATATGTACTTACGTATGTAACTCTGTGTAACATGTAACTCTTGTATATTCTAGTATTCAGTTGTGTCTTTATATCGTGTAGGAAGACCTACATGTATTGGAGTATTACTGCAACTAAGAATGTGAATTCATTAAAGTATTTAGGATGAATAAGAAGCCTGCCAAGCCCTTCAGAACAAGAGGGGGCACTGAAAACCATGTCTGGGTTTAGGGTGCGAAGTAAAGAGAAAGAGCTGTTAACAGTGGCTGCATCTACTACAAGCATTAACGTTTCGAACGCAAGGTTAGGAGGCCCTTTGAATCAGACTAGGTAGGGAAGGGATGGAGAGGACAGGATGGAAAGAGATCACATAATTCTTTTCTTTATGAGGAAAAGACTTTAGGACTTTCCTGGGTTTCATCCTGCTAGGCAGTAGGAGAGGCATTGTATTGTCAATGACAGAGGCAGTTTCCTTAGTCTACAAGTATAGGAGACAGAAGACAGCAGAGCCAAGGTAAATGAGCAGCCTAGGGCAGTGTGAAACGCCTTTAGCTGAACTGAAACCTGTGTGAAAATAGCTGCAAAGGACTTGGTGCCAGGCAAAGCTGAGAAAAGATTCCTGTAAGTCAAGGAAACAGCAAAAGAAAGAATTGGATTAAAACTGCAGACTTCCACTTTGTGTCTAGCTAAATCCTCTTAAGACTCAAACACAGCTTAATCATTCAGCAGTTTCTCAAAGATAGAAAGCCCAGATGATCTCTCCTAGGGTTACCATGCTGCTACGCCCATGATTTGTTGTGAAATTCTGTTCACCTTGTTCGATTACTCTGTCTGCCTTTGTTCTTTTTTTCTTCTCTAACTTCGTCCATCTGTTTTCATGCAGTTCATGTCTGATCTCCCCAATTCCCTATGTAGTAACTATCACATTCTATTTCTGGGACCTAGGAAAGATGTGACACTCCCTCAAGTTTTAGGTCAAGTTGTGTGGATGTTTGAATTTTCCTGGGACTCTGTTGTCTGTACTGAGTTGCTTAGTAGAGCAAATTGCATGTGTTTTGTGTTCTGTATCGGTTTGCATCTGTAGACTTAACTGTACCTACCACCGCATGATATACATTGCACTGCACACATTGTGCGTGAGAACTTCTACACTGTATTGAACTTATGACTTGGATATGTATGTTCCTAACAGTAGGAACTTCGATTCATTCTGTCACAATCTCCCAACCATATGATGATTCTGGTTGAGAGATTAAATGAATACCTATTGAACTATACAATTTTATAGTTATTCAAACTACATACCGAAGGTAACACCCGACATAACACATGCACTACCTTAATACACACCACTGTGGTGTAGATTTGGAGTATTCTCAGAGGCCCATATGTTAAAGGTTTAGTCTCCACCTTAATGTAGCTACTTTTATTATAGGGCGGGGGCTCAGTCTAGTCTAGGTTTGGTCATGAATTGGGAATGTAGCACATAGGAAGATTGCTTGCCTAGGGTGTGCAAGGGTCAACCACAGCAGAGCAAGACAAATCGCCTGACTCTTCTCTTCAATTCCATTGACTTACTCATTCTTTTTGAATTGGACTTCTGCCATGTTTTTGTGGTTATATTTTTATTTTTGTAATGTTTTACAAAAGTAATTTTGATGATGCTGTTTTCTCAATCAAAACATACATTCCCTATATCACTGACAAAGGTATCCTAACAAAAGTTGTGACAACCTTGAACCTAAAATTATGTATTGATAATTTTAGCTGTTATTATCAAAGATGAGACACTAAGATTTTGTGTGTTTTGCCTGAATCCTGAGTTTATTAGTGTCTTGCATTAATTAATAAGTCATGAAAGATCCTTTTGAAACCTCTGTGAGTAGATATGGAAATGAAAACACCACATTTTTAAACATAGGGTTTTCTTTTTTTAAACGGAAAGAGGTCTTATGAACTGGGGATGGTTGTGCAAAAAGGAAGAAAGTGATTTTTTTTTATGATAAATTACATTTGGAAAGACAGTTTGCCTTAGAGAACAGAGTTCCAAGATGCTGGGATTGACAGAACAATTAAGATGCAAGGTAAACACTGGTGCTGTGCCGGTTTTATAGCCATGGCTCTGTGGTGTAATTTGAAGTCATGTAGAGGGAGATCCCTCCAGAGGGATTCCTTTTGCTCAGAGTTGCTTTGGCTCTCAGGTTACTTTCACGTATCTAGATAGCAGTTACAAGGTCATCCAACTATAACTGCATGATGCTTTACAAATATGGACAATATATACATTAAAGAAAAAACAGGCAGAAGCCAGGCAGGCCTCGAGCACACATACCAGCCAGCACACTGCCCCCACTTCCACCCCCAAAACCTTCCCCAGGGAGCTACTGTGTGAAGTGAACCAGCAACAGGGAGATAAAAATGAGGGAGGAGCAAAGTGTTGTGTATCTTATCGAGAAAGATGGACCCGATCATGGTGACAGATGAGAGGAAGGGGGGCAGTGAGGGCAGTGAGGTCATGTCATTGCCCATTAAAGTAGATTGGATAGTTTGCAGCAGCCTGGACTTTAAGCAGATGTAAATTGGGTCCCCTAACAAACTGCCTGCAAGCAGGTTTGTTTTATATCTAGACAGTGACAGAGCCTTGAGATGAGGAATGGTCCACTCTCTAGGTTAGACCTCCTTGAAGGACTACCATGTCCTGTAATGCTGCTGGGAACCCTGATGTGCCTGAGGTCTGGATTGATGTCTGAGAACTGTGTCATCACCTGACAGCATACAGCTGTTCAGATTCTTCAAGTCCATGGGCAGTGGCCGTACCTCAAGACCATTCTGGTGTGAGTGACCTGAGATTGTAGTGGTGATCGTCCGGCTGCTGCCAAGGGCCATGTCTGGGTTCATGGTTCTATTGCAGCCTGGTCTGTGTTGACATCCAATGCCCATGTTGCCACCAAATGCAGAGTCAGCCAGGTGCACTGCAGCTGCAGCCCAAAGCCATATCGATCTCTGTGATCCCAGCTGCACTGGGGTCTTTATCTGGTTTGTGGCTCGACTGCAGTCTGGAGCCCTGTTTATGGTCTGTGATGATGCCAGAAACCACTTTGGAAGCCTGAAATCCATGTTCCCGGATCCATAAAGAGCAAAGAAACTAATTTCACATGATATGGATGGCTGCCGACACACAGTTGAGAAAGAGGAACATGGGGGACTTCTATGGTAACCTCTACCTCCACCCCACCCTTTCACCACCCCCACACACATAGTAACAGCATAGACAGGAAGCCACTGGAGAGAACTCTTAAAAACTGTGCTGGGGTAGCCCTTTAAACAGTAGATAATTTTCAGAGGGATTCAGGAGTGGAAGGATTCAGCTCCATTTAGGGGCAGGCCACTGAGAGCTTGACCATAACTCAGTGAATACATAGATAACACAATTGGACTTTTTTCTTCTGGTGGGGACAAAGAAGGACTAGAAATCTAATGTGATAAAAGCATATGATGTAAAATCCCTGCACAAAATAAAAAAAAATCAGTAAAAATGTTATGTTGGGAAAAGGAAAGGAAAAACTAGCATCTTTGCAGATGGTGCTGAAAAAAACTGGATATCAACACATAAAATAAGGAAACCAGATAACTGTCTTTCATCCCGCACAAAACTCACCACAAAATGGATCACAGATCTCAGCACAAGACCAGGTACTCTGAAACTTCTAAAGGAAAAATCAGGGTATAGACTTCAACATACAGGCCCAGGCAAGAACTTTCTGAATATGAATCTAGTGGCCCAGGAAATAAGAAAAGCATTTGACAAATGGGATCCCATCACAAAAGCGTCTCCACACCAGAAGAAACCAACTGTGAGGCAACCTACAGAATGGGAGACAACGTCGCTGGCAGTTAATTAGTTTCTAGACTATATAAAAAACACAAGAAACTAAGCATCAAGAAAACAAACGCTCCCACCAAGGTAGCTCAGAAATAAAAGCATTTGCTATGCACAGTGATGAACTGAGGTTCACCTCTGGTGCACACATAGAGGTGAATGGAAAGAACCAACCCCACAAAGTTGTCCTGGCCTCCACTGACAAGTATATACCCCCACCCCCACTCCCCACACAATCTGATTTTTAGAGTAAAAGAAAACAAAAGCTTAATCCCAAACCATGCTATAGAACTGAACAGAGTTTAAAAAGAAAAGGTAAAAATAGCTAATTTTTAGAAGAACATTACTAGCTATCAGATATGATATACAGATTAAAGCTATTTTGAGAGTTCACCTGACCCAAAACATAGATGAATAGCTGTCATCGAGAGAGCAAATGAAAATAAATTTGAGTGTAAACGTGGGTAAAGAGAAACCTTATCCACCACTGGTGGGAGTATTGACTTGTGCGGCCATTGTAGGTATCATTACAGAAGTTTCTGAAGAAGCTAAAAATCAAACTACCATATGACCGAGCTATACCATCCATGCACATATAACCACAGGACTCTATATCCTATGGCGAAGATACCTGCCCACTTAAGTTATTGCCCAATAGTGAGAAAATAGGAACAACTCTGATGTCCATCAACTGGTGAATCAATAATGCAAACGTAAAAGCACACAAAGGAATTTTATTCTGTGCTAAAAAAAAAAAAAACCCTATTTGTCCAGCCCCAGCAAGAAGAATGGCACTTGTTTTCTCCCCCCTATGTGAACCTGAGCTTTGAATGATTTGTGTAGCTGTTAAATCCAGGAAACTAGAATGGGACCAATGAAGTAGGAACTTCCTTAAAAGTCAGCAGGAAAGCTCAAGCAACATCTATGAATTTCCCACTAAGGTGAGCCTGCGTGGGAGGCACTGTTGTTATTTTTTGAAGTTGGAATAAGATAAAAAAAAGTATGTCAAAGCAATGCGATTATATTTCTATAAAATACAGAAATCAAGAATGTTGATTCTTTTTATTACTTGCTTTCTCCACTGTCTTTAATATTATACCCAATGGTGAATCCACAGGTCGCCAGCAGACAATCTCTAAATCCTGGTCACACAGGTGTCCCTGGTTAAACTCAGCAGGTCATAAAACAAAAAGACATGGATGTGAGAGAGGTACTTGTAGGAAATGGGGGCAGTTGGACATGGGAGGGAGACAAGAAGGGGTACAATGAGAGTAATTAGAATGCAGTATGCACATGTATGAAATTGTTAAGAAAATTTAAATGGACTTTGGCTAGAGAAGCTTCCTTTTGCAGTATGCAGTGTGGTCAAGAAGCTGAGAACAAGTGAATGGCGGGTGGGACCCCTAAATGGGCTGTCTGTGAGACAGGAACTTAAAGGTTCTACAGGAAATTGGTTGGATGGTTGAATGGTGTTTTGCTGGAGCAGACACTCAAAGGAATGTTTTGGTAAAGTGGACACGAATGTGAACGGTGCAGCAGACTTGTGAAAAAATGTTTCACTGAAGCAGACACAGGAGAGAGGATGCTCTGCTGAAGCAAGCACGTGAAAGGACACGTGATGAAGGATTCTCTCCTAATGACACACATGCATGGGTCCACCTTACATTGTATAGTTGAACGCATTTGTTGGGATACCACAGAGAGAAATGCACTAAAAGTCTCCTGGTGGTGTACTGCGTTTTATTGCTGCTTCCAAGGACTCAGATCGATTGGATGCACGTGCTGAGGCAAGACACTTACTGAGGTAAGAGGTGTGCTCAGGCAAAACCCATGATGAGACAAGGCACATGGAGGACACAAGGTGTTTGGAAGGTATAAATAGCACTACATGGAGTGATGGAGACAGAGCTTGGCTTGCTGGTACAGCTAGCTGTGCAGCATTTGTGAGTCTCCTGGAGTCTTCGCTGATTTCCACTTCCCTGAGAGAGGCACAGTTGAGAACTTCTCCTGGTGTTCCTCTTGGTCCCTCCTGCTGATTTGAGCTGAGGCTGAGGCCTGGCTGCCTCTGCTGGGTCGCATCACCGCTGTTGCTAACCTGACACTACTGAACTGGACTGCTGGTGTACCTGAGGAGTTGTTCGTGAGTGGATTGAGCTGGCAGTCCCTGCTAACCTGCAAACTGAACTGATTTCCAGACAACACAGATAGGAGTGGCTTCCAAGAACCTTTCTAAACAGGTCCATTTCTCCTGCATCCTTTCTTTTCCACTGCCTCTGGTTGATGGTGGGTTATTAGGAAGGTTAAAGTGTTTAGGAGCCATCGTTAAAAATAAGGTTTGAATAATTAAAGTTACATATCATCATTAGTATTGTCTTATGCTTACTACCAGAACAAGGCTCAGGAAACATGAAATGCTGAGGAGAAAGGGTAAGTACTAGGGTGGGGGAGGAGTGTTGTGAGATGTCTTCTGAACATGGCATGGCGGTTGCACTCACAGTAGCTGTGGCTCTGTGCAAACATTCAAGTCATTGGACAGTCCAGCATGGATAGCGAAGAGTCTCATAAGGTCTCACATTTAGATGAGGAACTACTGGCAGCTGGAGAAGGGAGAGTCGATTGTCTTTAGTGACGTGCACACTAGTAGGTTCTCATGCTCCAACAGACAGCCCACACCCATGCACATGTGGACATTGTTAGCATTCCTTCTAGGCTCTGCCCCACAGTTACCTGGCAACAGCCAGGTATGTCTGACTCAGTATAAAAGGGGGTGTTTGCCCCCTCCTCACTCTCTCACTCTCTTCCCTCTCTGTCCCTTCTTCCCCTTCTCCCTCTCTCTCCACATGTTCATGGACAGCCTCCTCTCTCTCTCTCTCTCTCTCTCTCTCTCTCTCTCTCTCTGCCTTTGTCTGTCTCTACTTTCTTCTCAACTCCCTTCCCCTTGCCCTGAATGAACTCTATTCTATACTATATTCTAGTACCTCCGGAGGAAGGGATGTTTCAACATTGGCCCACAGTGGCACCCCCTTCCACTATACCATATCTTACTCTATCAAACATATCCCTGGATTCCTTTTCTTTTTTATAAAACACAAAATTGGTATTGTACCTCCACTAAACATATCCTGGTTTTTTCTTTCATTTTCATAAAACACAACAGACATTACCAACTGGACTCAGAAAATTATGAGAAAATGCTTTAAAAATACATGTAACTTAAAAGAATATGTGTTGAATGGATGTCTAGAGGAATAGGAATGGTGAGATTCATTGTAGCATCAAGTAAATTGTCAAAGAATATAAATTAATTAAAAATCAAAACAATTAAAAACTAAAACAACAAAAAGAGATGAGACCTAGTCAAAAACATTGATTCTGGGTAGGGGTGGGGTAGGGGACTCCATGAAAGAATCATAAAGATCTCTCTCTTTTTCTGTCTCTATTGAGAGAGATAACACCCTCTCTCTTCCCTCCCTACCCCATGTCCAAATATCAAATATGAAGCAAAATGATCTTTTCCCCTTATTATGTTGATTTATGTCAGATGTGTGTTACAGTGATTGAACAGAATGGCTGACTCATTCACATCTACATGATGAATACACATACCCATACCCGTTAAAGATATTATTAAATATGAAGCTCAAAGTCTATATGTTTTTCAAACTTCATACAGGTTCCTTTCCTTTTAGATTAATAACTTTCCTCTTTCAATAAGCAAATCATATTATAAATTCAGGGCCTCAACTTGTTTTGTTAAACCTCATTTTAATAATAAACCTGGGCAGCAGCTCTCTGCTCCCAGAACCCGTGGGAGAGATACCTTACTGCCTGGTCGGGTGGGCACTCCTGAGGCTGCAGAGCGGAAGAGACCACCAACACTGCCCACCCCTGCCCACATCTCTGACCCAAGAGGAAACTGTACAAGGCCTCTGGGTTCCTGTGGGGGAGGGCCCAGGAGCAGCAGGAGCCCTGCCTGAGACACCGCCGGAACCTGAAGGAAACAGACCGGATAAACAGTTCTCTGCACCAAAATCCCGTGGGAGGGAGAGCTAAACCTTCAGAGAGGCAGACACGCCTGCGAAACCAGAAGAGACTGCTCTCTGCACACATTACTGATTCCAGAGGAAAACACCGGAGGCCATCTGGAACCCTGGTGCACGGAGGCTCCCGGAAGAGGCTGCACAGATCTTCCTGGTCGCTGCCACCGCGGAGAGCCCGTGGGCAGAACCCCACGAGCGAACTTGAGCCTCGGGATCACAGGTAAGACTAACTTATCTGCTGCAAGTGACTTGCCTGGTGGAATCGGGACAACAGAGGCAGAATCCCTCTAGGACCTGCCTGGTGAACTCAAGGCACAGGTCCACAGGAACAGCTGAAGACCTGTAGAAAGGAAAAACTACACGCCCGAAAGCAGAACACTCTGTCCCCATAACTGACTGAAAGAGAGGAAAACAGGTCTACAGCACTCCTGACACACAGGCCTATAGGACAGTTTAGCCACTGTCAGAAATAGCAGAACAAAGTAACACTAGAGATAATTTGATGGCGAGAGGCAAGCGCAGGAACCCAAGCAACAGAAACCAAGACTACATGGCACCATCGGAGCCCAATTCTCCCATCAAAACAAACATGGAATATCCAAACACACCAGAAAAGCAAGATCTAGATTCAAAATCATATTTGATCATGATGCTGGAGAACTTCAAGAAAGACATGATGAACTCACTTAGAGAACAAGTAGAAGCCTACAGAGAGGAATCGCAAAAATGCATGAAAGAATTCCAGGAAAACATAAATAAACAAGTAGAAGCCCATAGAGAGGAGACACAAAAATCCCTGAAAGAATTAAAGGAAAACACAATCAAACAGTGGAAGGAATTAAAAATGGAAATAGAAGCAATCAAGAAAGAACACATGGAAACAACCCTGGATATAGAAAACCAAAAGAAGAGACAAGGAGCTGTAGATACAAGCTTTACCAACAGAATACAAGAGATGGAAGAGAGAATCTCAGGAGCAGAAGATTCCATAGAAATCATTGACTCAACTGTCAAAGATAATGTAAAGCGGAAAAAGCTACTGGTCCAAAACATACAGGAAATCCAGGACTCAATGAGAAGATCAAACCTAAGGATAATAGGTATAGAAGAGAGTGAAGACTCCCAGCTCAAAGGACCAGTACATATCTTCAACAAAATCATAGAAGAAAACTTCCCTAACCTAAAAAAAGAGATACCCATAGGCATACAAGAAGCCTACAGAACTCCAAATAGATTGGACCAGAAAAGAAACACCTCCCGTCACATAATAGTCAAAACACCAAACGCACAAAATAAGGAAAGAATATTAAAAGCAGTAAGGGAAAAAGGTCAAGTAACATATAAAGGCAGACCTATCAGAATCACACCAGACTTTTCGCCAGAAACTATGAAGGCCAGAAGATCCTGGACTGATGTCACAGACCCTAAGAGAACACAAATGCCAGCCCAGGCTACTGTATCCTGCAAAACTCTCAATTAACATAGATGGAGAAACCAAGATATTCCATGACAAAACCAAATTTACACAATATCTTTCTACAAATCCAGCACTACAAAGGATAATAAATGGTAAAGCCCAAACATAAGGAGGCAAGCTATACCCAAGAAGAGGCAAGAAAGTAATCGTTTTGGCAACAAAACAAAGAGAAGAAAAGCACACAAACATAACACATCCACGTATGAATATAACAGGAAGCAATAATCACTATTCCTTAATATCTCTCAACATCAATGGCCTCAACTCCCCAATAAAAAGACATAGATTAACAAACTGGATACGCAACGAGGACCCTGCATTCTGCTGCCTACAGGAAACACACCTCAGAGACAAAGACAGACACTACCTCAGAGTGAAAGGCTGGAAAACAACTTTCCAGGCAAATGGTCGGAAGAAGCAAGCTGGAGTAGCCATTCTAATATCAAATAAAGTCAATTTTCAACTAAAAGTCATCAAAAAAGATAAGGAAGGACACTTTATATTTATCAAAGGAAAAATCCACCAAGATGAACTCTCAATCCTAAATATCTATGCCCCAAATACAAGGGCACCTACATACGTAAAAGAAACCTTACTAAAGCTCAAAACACACATTGCACCTCACACAATTATAGTAGGAGACTTCAACACCCCACTCTCATCAATGGACAGATCATGGAAACAGAAATTAAACAGAGATGTAGACAGACTAAGAGAAGTCATGAGCCAAATGGACTTAACGGATATTTATAGAACGTTCTACCCTAATGCAAAAGGATATACCTTCTTCTCAGCTCCTCATGGTACTTTCTCCAAAATTGACCATATAATTGGTCAAAAAACGGGCCTCAACAGGTACAGAAAGATAGAAATAATCCCATGCGTGCTATCGGACCACCACGGCCTAAAGCTGGTCTTCAATAACAATAAGGGAAGAATGCCCACATATACGTGGAAATTGAACAATGCTCTACTCAATGATAACCTGGTCAAGGAAGAAATAAAGAAAGAAATTAAAAACTTTTTAGAATTTAATGAAAATGAAGGTACAACATACCCAAACTTATGGGACACGATGAAAGCTGTGCTAAGAGGAAAACTCATAGCGCTGAGTGCCTGCAGAAAGAAACAGGAAAGAGCATATGTCAGCAGCTTGACAGCACACCTAAAAGCTCTAGAACAAAATGAAGCAAATACACAAAGGAGGAGTAGAAGGCAGGAAATAATCAAACTCAGAGCCTAAATCAACCAAGTAGAAACAAAAGGACCATAGAAAGAATCAACAGAACCAAAAGTTGGTTCTTTGAGAAAATCAACAAGATAGATAAACCCTTAGTCAGACTAAACAGAGGGCACAGAGACAGAATCCAAATTAACAAAATCAGAAAAGAAAAGGGAGACATAACTACAGATTCAGAGGAAATTCAAAAAATCATCAGATCTTACTATAAAAGCCTATACTCAACAAAACTTGAAAATCTGCAGGAAATGGACAATTTCCTAGACAGATACCAGGTACCGAAGTTAAATCAGGAACAGATAAACCAGTTAAACAACCCCATAACTCCTAAGGAAATAGAAGCAGTCATTAAAGGTCTCCCAACCAAAAGAGCCCAGGTCCAGACGTGGTTTAGTGCAGAATTCTATCAGACCTTTCATAGAAGACCTCATACCAATATTATCCAAACTATTCCACAAAATTGAAACAGATGGAGCACTACCGAACTCCTTCTATGAAGCCACAATTACTCTTATACCTAAACCACACAAAGACCCAACAAAGAAAGAGAACTTCAGACCAATTTCCCTTATGAACATCGATTTAAAATACTCAACAAAATTCTGGCAAACCGAATCCAAGAGCACATCAAAACAATCATCCACCATGATCAAGTAGGCTTCATCCCAGGCATGCAGGGATGGTTTAATACACGGAAAACCATCAACGTGATCCATTATATAAACAAACTGAAAGAACAAAACCACATGATCATTTCATTAGATGCTGAGAAAGCATTTGACAAAATTCAACACCCCTTCATGATAAAAGTCCTGGAAAGAATAGGAATCCAAGGCCCATACCTAAACATAGTAAAAGCCATATACAGCAAACCAGTGGCTAACATTAAACTAAATGGAGAGAAACTTGAAGCAATCCCACTAAAATCAGGGACTAGACAAGGCTGCCCACTCTCTCCCTACTTATTCAATATAGTTCTTGAAGTTCTAGCCAGAGCAATCAGACAACAAAAGGAGGTCAAGGGATACAGATCGGAAAAGAAGAAGTCAAAAATATCACTATTTGCAGATGATATGATAGTATATTTAAGTGATCCCAAAAGTTCCACCAGAGAACTACTAAAGCTGATAAACAACTTCAGCAAAGTGGCTGGGTATAAAATTAACTCAAATAAATCAGTAGCCTTCCTCTACACAAAAGAGAAACAAGCCGAGAAAGAAATTAGGGAAACGACACCTTCATAATAGACCCAAATAATATAAAGTACCTCGGTGTGACTTTAACCAAGCAAGTAAAAGATTTGTACAACAAGAACTTCAAGACTCTGAAGAAAGAAATTGAAGAAGACCTCAGAAGATGGAAAGATCTCCCATGCTCATGGATTGGCAGGATTAATATAGTAAAAATGGCCATTCTGCCAAAAAAGCGATCTACAGATTCAATGCAATCCCCATCAAAATACCAATCCAATTCTTCAAAGAGTTAGACAGAACAATTTTGCAAATTCATCTGGAATAACAAAAAACCCAGGATAGCTAAAACTATGCTCAACAATAAAAAGGACTTCAGGGGAATCGCTATCCCTGAACTCAAGCAGTATTACAGAGCAATAGTGATAAAAACTGCATGGTATTGGTACAGAGACAGACAGATAGACCAATGGAATAGAATTGAAGACCCAGAAATGAACCCACACACCTATGGTCACTTGATTTTTGACAAAGGAGCCAAATCCATCCAATGGAAAAAAGATAGCATTTTCAGCAAATGGTGCTGGTTCAACTGGAGGTCAACATGTAGAAGAATGCAGATCGATCCATGCTTATCACCCTGTACAAAGCTTAAGTCCAAGTGGATCAAGGACCTCCACATCAAACCAGACACACTCAAACTAATAGAAGAAAAACTAGGGAAGCATCTGGAACACATGGGCACTGGAAAAAATTTCCTGAACAAAACACCAATGGCTTATGCTCTAAGATCAAGAATCGACAAATGGGATCTCATAAAACTACAAAGCTTCTGTAAGGCAAAGGACACTGTGGTCAGGACAAACGGCAACCAACAGATTGGGAAAAGATCTTTACCAATCCTACAACAGATAGAGGCCTTATATCCAAAATATACAAAGAACTCAAAAGTTAGACCGTGAGGGGAGACAAATAACCCTATTAAAAATGGGGTTCAGAGCTAAACAAAGAATTCACAGCTGAGGAATGCCGAATGGCTGAGAAACACCTAAAGAAATGTTCAACATCTTTAGTCATCAGGAAATGCAAATCAAAACAACCCTGAGATTTCACCTCACACCAGTGAGAATGGCTAAGATCAAAAACTCAGGTGACAGCAAATGCTGGCGAGGATGCGGAGAAAGAGGAACACTCCTCCATTGTTGGTGGGGTTGCAGACTGGTACAACCATTCTGGAAATCAGTCTGGAGGTTCCTCAGAAAATTGGACATTGAACTGCCTGAGGATCCAGCTATACATCTCTTGGGCATATACCCAAAAGATGCCCCAACATATAAAAAAGACACATGCTCCACTATGTTCATCGCAGCCTTATTTATAATAGCCAGAAGCTGGAAAGAACCCAGATGCCCTTCAACAGAGGAATGGATACAGAAAATGTGGTACATCTACACAATGGAATATTACTCAGCTATCAAAAACAACGACTTTATGAAATTCGTAGGCAAATGGTTGGAACTGGAAAATATCATTCTGAGTGAGCTAACCCAATCACAGAAAGACATACATGGTATGCACTCACTGATAAGTGGCTATTAGCCCAAATGCTTGAATTACCCTAGTGGCCTAGAACAAATGAAACTCAAGACGGATGATCAAAATGTGAAGGCTTCACTCCCTCTTTAAAAGGGGAACAAGAATACCCTTGGCAGGGAAGAGAGAGGCAAAGATTAAAACAGAGACTGAAGGAACACCCATTCAGAGCCTGCCCCACATGTGGCCCATACATATAGAGCCACCCAATTAGACAAGATGGATGAAGCAAAGAAGTGCAGACCGACAGGAGCCGGATGTAGATCGAACCTGAGAGACACAGCCAGAATACAGCAAATACAGAGGCGAATGCCAGCAGCAAACCACTGAACTGAGAACGGGACCCCGGTTGAAGGAATCAGAGAATGAACTGGAAGAGCTTGAAGGGGCTTGAGACTCCATATGTACAACAATGCCAAGCAACCAGAGCTTCCAGGGACTAAGCCACTACCTAAAGACTATACATGGACTGACCCTGACTCTGACCTCATAGGTAGCAATGAATATCCTAGTAAGAGCACCAGTGGAAGGAGAAGCCCTGGTCCCTAAGACTGAACCCCCAGTGAACTAGACTGTCGGGGGAGGATGGCAATGGGGGAGGGTGAGGGAACACCCATAAGGAAGGGGGGAGGGAAGGGATGTTTGCCAAATGTACATAAGAAATACTCAAGTTAATAAAAAAAAAAAAATACAAAAAAAAAAAAAAAAAGAAAGCCTACACACTGGGAAGATCACTAAGCATTATGGACTCCAGTGATAATTTTTAAGAAGAAAAAGTGTAAAGAGATCTTGGATCTTATTTACTTGGTATTGTATGAGCTACTATCATGGGGGACCTAGGTTCCCACTCTGGAATAAGGGAGATATCAGTATGAACTTGATGGTGAAAATTCTTCTTTATTTTAAATTCTAAATGATTAAAGTTGGTATCCAAAGCAATGGATTTCGTTATGGCATTTCCATACATGTCTATCACTGTACTTTCGTTCTACTTCATCCCATCCTTGATTACCCTCCCCGAGTCCCTTTCCCCATCGCTTTCCTTTCACAGGCGTCCTCTTGGTCCTGCCCCTAACAGGCGACTCTTGCCTGAATTGGTCATGGAATGTAACAGTGCTTCTCTATTTCTAAGTCCTGCCCCCACTTATTAGTTGATATTATTCAGTAAAAAAGAGTGTTTCTTTTTCCTTCTTACTTTTTTAAAAAACAATTTAAATAAATGTATTATTTTTTAAAGATTTAAAAAAAAATAATAATAAACCTGAATTATAATAGACTGAGGCAAAGAGTAGGCTCTTTATTTTTATAATAATAACCTAAGTGGTTATGTTTAATGAGTGTAAGGTGTAAGACCCACCTAAGGGGATCTCTTACCATCCAGGTGAAGAGGCATTCTGTGACACTAGAACATGATATTGAAGAAACTTCTGAAAAATTAGTTCAAACATAATCTCTTTAAACACACAAAGCAAGCAAGTACATAGAACTAATTTGGTCCATGTTTAGACAGGTAACTAAAACCTAAAACTTCAATACATTACCAAGTAAAGGAGAAAGCAGTTGGTATGGACAGTGTCTAAACAGATGTCTGTTAGGGGGCACAAAATAACTGTTGTGAGAGGGCAGGAGTTCCACAACAAAGAGTATATGAAGAAAGAGAAGAACATACAGACCACTAACCACAGCAATGGACACTAGCCATAGTGTTTTAGTCTTTATGGGGCAAAGAATTCTGACTGTATGGACTCTAGCCTAAGTATCATGGAGGAACAGAGATGGAGAGAAAGTCAGGGATGAGTGACCCTGAACAGAAAGGGTCAACAGCACAAGGTGTAGATCCTAAGCTAGGAGAGAGAAAGATACAAGAGTTGGCAAATACCATATTAGACATATGTTCAAGAAGAATCAATATTAGCAAAGTATAAGAGGCTAGTAAGAGTTCCATACAGCTTAACCTACCCACGCACAAAACATTATTCATTTGCGGACTGAAGAGATGGTTCAGTGTGTAAAATGCTCGCTTTGCAAGTGTGAGGACCTGAGTTCAGATCTCCAGAATCCACGTAAAAACGTCTGTCAGAGTGCTGCTGTAATCCTAGCGCCGGGAGGTGGAGCCGGGAGGATCGCAGGGGCTCTCTGGCCAGCCAATGGCCGATCAGTGTGCTTCAGAGTCAGCGAGAGACTCTGGCTCACAAAATAAAGTGGATAGGGCCTGAGGAGGACATTGGGCAGGTCTTGGCTTAGTCCTGGAGGAGTCACAGCTTGAAGGAAAAAAATGTCCACAAAAGAAGGAGAGGCTTGGCTATATGGTAATAAAGCAGTTTCAGCTTGACTTTTGATTATTCATTTTATTTCTATATAATTTTAACACCCAAAACAATATGACATCATTCTTACTGAGTAATGGCACTACAGTGTAAGGTAAGTGTCCACAGCAAGAGCAGCGCATCTTCTTTATGTAATTCTATGTTTGCATCTTTTGTTTTCATTAAGTTTGAAAACATGAATTTAGTAGTTACACAGAAACAATGCATTAAAGTTAGCTAAGAGAGGATAAAACTAAAAACCAATCACTTTTCAGTATGAATAATCCATCCTAATTAGGATGAATTAGGATCCTTGAACTCTTTTAACATGAATACTGGTTTCTGCCAAGGTAAAGCACAGAATGTAAGCAACTGGGAATTAATGACAATTTAATTAAAGGTACTTAAATATTAGAAGTAAAATGGCATGGTCATCTTGGTTGTTTCACAAACATACACTTATATAATTTAACTCTGGCTTTAATAATTTACGTTTTTGTCTAGTGCTTGCCATCAGAAATCCCCTCTCTATAATTTTCATCAATTTTCATCTTCTAATTAAGGTCAGTATAGTGGAGTTTGAAACAGTGAGCACACAAGAGCAATATTTTTAGCTTATAAGTTATATACTCAGTTCATTTAAGTCATAAACATGCAGGCAATATGAGAATAAGAAGTTGTTCTAATTTGTTTCATTGGGATGAAAAGTCAATTCTTCAGCTGAAAAATAAGGTATAAAAATTCACTTCCTTCTCCAAGTAAATACATTCATTCCAAGAGCATCCCATTGGCGTATGGAGCACATCTTAATACACGTATCTGAATGTAGCTCTCAAGTTATGGAATCAGAGGACTAGGAAGTCAGTTAGCTGATGGTTGAAGATTGCTGGTTTACGGCCTCACAGATCAGACAACTGAAGCAACAGCAGAAGTCAGAACTGGTTGGTACCACAGTGGAAGTCCAGACCCAGGGATCTACCAGGCTTCCAAATCATAATTTATTCTGGTATTTCTGCCTAAGCAAAAATATATTCTTCAGTCTTCATCACAGCACTGAATTTCATTGTATATCATTTCTACATGAAAGAAAAAGAAGCAATTCCTCCCTCACATACAAATGTGAAGAAGTTCGATAGTGAGGCATATAGATCACTGCGTGCACAGATTTAATTAAAATATTCAGAAAAAATTCCCAAAGACGCTTGCCACTGGTGAAATCTCAGGTAAGCCTTGTGCCTGGGCAAAAGCAGATGCTTCACGGTGCTCTGTAAATATTTGGTTTGGGAAGTAGCCTTTTTAGGACAGCATGGTGGTTCATGACTGAAATCCTAGCATTCAGTAGTTAAGGTGGGGGAATCATGAGTTCAAAGTCAGCCTTGCTCTGCAACAAGTCCCTGTCTCAAAACCAAATGAATAAAATATGCCTTGAAATTTTTAAATGAGTCAGGTGTCTGGTTTTTGAATTATAGGCACTTATGTAATTAGTTAAATAGTATTTTTCAATTAAATAAAAATTCTCAAACACAGTAGCTGCAATTCTTCCAATGATTATAAATAAACAAACGAAAAATTAGTCCTAATCTGTATTCTGTCCTGTTCCCTTGTTCCCTCTCCCCTCATGCATTTCCTCTCATTTAAAATAGATGATTGCTGGCTTTATACATCTTTTACAAACTTACTACATGTAAGTTTTGGAATACATATGCACTCAACCAACTGTGATTGTCCAGTAGCTGTTTAGTTAGTTTTAACAGCATCAGATCTGGTCTAAGTTTTTACTCTTCAAATTCCGATTTCTATTCAGAATACAGATCTTCAATGAAGCACTAATCTTAATATTTAAACAGTTACCTTAAAAATTAAAGTCAAAACTCACTTTGATTATGAGTTAAATATAATTTTAATAACATATTCTATTACTTTTATCTGAAGTAAGGTTGTAGACTTAAGGATACAGCTCAGTAGTAGAATGCCTGCGTCACATGAAGAAGACCCTGAGTTCCATTTAGCACAGTATGAGGGGGTTGACAATGCTGTATATTTTTCAGCTCTCAACATTAAAAGAGTGTTTCCTTAAGACCTGCCCTGATGTTGTAGTATATATCTGTAATTCCAGCTTTTAAAAAGTTTAGGGAAGAGGGCTGAGAATGCAAGGCCAGCCCGATCTGCAGTTGAACTATTTCCAAAAGAGGGCAAAACCTAGTTCAAGGAAACAAAGCAAAGCACATCCAGCAGAACAGAACATAGGATGGATATATATATATATATATATATATATATATAATTTTAAATATAATAAATTTTAATAATGTATTCTATTACTTTTATCTCAAGTAAGATTGTAAAGGTGGAGTTGAGGAAACAGTAGAATGTATATATATCCAGAGAGAGAGAAAGAGAGATATAGACCTGCCTTTAACTTTTAATCATTGCTACAGAAACTGGTTAACTTATATACTAAGTTTTTAAAACTTATTAATCAAAACATAAAACTAAGATTAGACTTTAAAGGCAGCACCATTCACAGTATCATTTGAATTGATCAGATGCTAATAGTAACAATGCCACTGGAATTGTGGGGAACTCTACTGAAATGGGTGAAAAGCTATAAAAATATTGGATGTAGTAATAATCTTAATCTACACTTACACATTTTGACCTAGCATATTTTGTTAGACTACTTATAGGAAGTATTTACCATGTGTGCATTTTTCTAGTTGGGTTTGTATCAGTTTAAATCTGTTATTTCTGCAGGAATTACCTGCACAAGAACATATTTCACTTGGTAATATGCAGTACAGCAAACTTCCCTTGTATCTGTAGCCTTTGAGTTGTCTGTCGAGCTGATATACACAACACTTTACCTGTAATGAAAAGCACTGTGTTCAGTTTGTGAAAGTATGCTTACTGTCTTTTGCTGTCTGGGTAAACCGTCATCATCATCATCATCATCACCACCACCATCATCATCATCAATGATGATGACGACGACGACGACGACGACGACGACGACGACGACGACGACGACGACGACGACGACGACGACGACGACGACGACGACGACGATGATGATAATAATAATAATAATAATCCAGTGAATATAGGCTCAGGTCCCCCTCTTTCTGCTACCTTGTCTGACACTTCTAACATCCACATGCAGTAAATCACTTATATTTCTAGTTTGCCTGTGAAGAAATGAGAGAAGAGAAATGTTAACTTGTCTAATTCAGACTGGCGTTTATTAATCAGATTTTTGCCACAAAAAAGAGGCAACTGAAGCATAGCACCACGGTGAGAAGCAGAGCCACATATGCCCTGTGGTACATCAGTGGCATGAGTTTTTAGTCAGAAACTCTCAGTCCAATAATTACAACACTGCCTTCTGGTCCACTTGTTTATTATTCAGCGGTAGTATACAGAAAATGAGTTTTCAATGTAGAAGACAAAAATATATACATGGAAGGAAATGAGGAAATAGTAGAGGTATTTTTCCTGGGCTATTGAAGTGTATTAGTAGAATAAATTATAACTGAATTTTGCTGGTATTTGCTGGTTTAATGGTATGTATCATGCAATAAATCCATAGGAAAGAGCTTTAGGAATTAACAGAAGTGTTAAATCATATATGTCCTGTGAAAGTTATCACACAACCAAGCCATTGGCCCTGCCAAGTGCAGTGTTCTGGGCAGACATTAACCTCCTGTTGACATTTTTCTAATCTCTGGTTGCAGGTTGAAAAATGACATATTCAAAACATTAAAAAGCAATAGTAATTCATTTCCAACACTTACTCCTCGGTTTCTAGCATTTATTGAGCCATAGAGACTCTTCTAGCTGAAAATCCTTGGAGTGGGTCACTTTCTTACTCTACCAGTATGGCCCCTTGACGTATGATTATTCACCATCATGAGGGTTTTTTGTTCAGTGGATAATGGCGAACGTGTTTTGTGTACCAGCCATTGAGTTATGTCCAGGAACATAGCTAAATCCAGCTCAGATGATTTACAATGGAGCAAAATAAGATATAGTCCATTCTTTAGTTTCAAAACTAATCATGAATATAAAAGCATAGATCTAGAAATCATATCTCTTTATTTGGGTTGCCCTTCATGCTGTTCTATTGTTGATGCAAATTGATCAAAGTGGTGGAGCAAACAGTCAAACGGTATTGAACACAAGTCGAAATTATTAGAAAATTAATTGAATGATCGTTTAAAATATCTATTTCCAACAAAATCCACAGTCATATTCAATAAACACAGAACTTTCCCATCCCTCAAATGAATTTAACTTAGTGAAAACGATATGGCAACTTCTTTCCCATGAACCTCAGTGAATTATAATGTTTATGCAGCATCTGCAGTGTGGGGCAAATTTCCATATTCTCCTTTTCCGTGGCGGAGTTAATAAAAATTATTGCAATGAACCCTTTTGTGGGAATTTCATCTGTCAAGAGACAAAACTAGCATAGTAGCTAGGAAGGCCACATAAATATCTTAGTCTCCATGCCTTAGAAGTGAGGTGATAATAAGTATAACCGAAATAAAATGTGATTGTTATGTGCAAAAGACATTGCCTCCCAAGCCCACTGCAGTACTCTTTACAATAAATAAAATAAGGAAACCACCATATTCCAACAAAGGAATATATAAGGAAGTGCATTGTCATGGAATACTACCCAGACATAAAAATAGATGACACCCTGTCACTTAGAGCAGAATGCGTGGAAATACAGAGCAAGCTAAGTAACACCAACCAACACAAAGAGGAGATGTCATGAGTCTTCTTCCCTCATGTGGAGATCAACAAGATGACTTTGAAAGCATGTACACTGAAACGAATAGTAGACTCTTAAGGGACATGTAAGGTAGGGGAAACCAGAGAAACATGCAGATGCCCTTAGAAAGTTTAGGGACTGGGAAGAGTGCTTAATGGAGAGAGAGAGAGACGGGTAGATAAATATAATCAACATATAAGTTATGTGCATGCACACAGCACAGTGACCTCAGGTACTTTGTATAATTAGCATGTGGTAAATATTTGCATAATAGTCTAGTTATGTTCATTTTGAAAAAAACATTAACTTGCATGACTTGCATTCAGTAGATTTTTATCACCAATAAGCTATTTCACATGCCTCTGTGTTTTGCTAAAAGTCTTAAAAACCTGGAATGCCTGATCCATCTTACCTTGAATAAGTTAATTATGGCAATAGAGCCTAAGAAACTATGCCTCTGGGCAACCTCCCTTTTGCATCCCTAGTCAGGAGGATCTGAGAGCCTCCCCAAACAATATAGACTGTAGTTCCCCATCCCTCAACCGGGGCCATACCTAACCACTGAATATATTCTCTACAAGTTCTCTCTCTATTGAATATTTCAGCTAATGCCATCCCAGTTGGGTCCTGGGAGCCCCTTGCTTTTCTGGAATCTGGGACTTTCTGGTGGCTAGCCTCGTTTCCCACCCCCGCATTGCTACATACCTCTGTTCAATTTCCTGACCTTCTGAAACATCTGGCCCATCTCTTCCCACACCTAATCCTGCCCCCCTCCCCATTGTTTCCTCATCCCCTCCTCTCTCCTGCCCAAGTCCCTCCTTCCCTCAACTTCCCATGATTATTTTGTTCCCCCCTCCAAGTAGGACTGAGGTACCCACACTTCGGTCTTCCTTTCTCTTGACCTTCATGTGGTTATAAGTTGTATCATGGGTATTCCAAGCTGTTTTCCTAATATCCACGTCTCAGCAAATATATACCATATCTGTTATTTATGACTGTGTTACCTCACTCAGGATATTTTCTACTTCCATCCATTTGCCTAGGAATTTCATGAAATCATGGTTTTAATGACTGATTAGTAGTCTATTGTGTAGATGTACCACATTTTCTGTATCCATTCTTTTGTTGAGAGACATCTGGGTTCTTTCCAGCTTCTGGCTATAATAGATAAGCCTGCTATGAACATAGTAGAGCATATGTCCTTGTTGTATGTGGGAGCATCTTTTGTGTACATGCCCAAGGGTAGTATAGCTAGGTCCTCTGGAAGAACTATGCCCAATTTTCTGAGAAAGTGCCAGACTGATTTCCAGAATGGTTGTACCAGTTTGAAATCCCACCACCAATGGAGAAGTGTTCCTCTTTCTCCACATCCTTGACAGTATCTGCTGTCACCTGAGATTTTTAACCTTCCTAGTGCTGCAACCTTTTAATACAGTTCCTCATGTTGTGGTGAACAACAACCATAAAATTATTTTTGTTTCTACTTTATATCTGTAATTTTTACTACTCTTATGAATTGTAATAACTGATATGCTGGATGCCTGATATGCGACCCTTGTGAAAGAGTCATTCTACCCCCAGGTTGAACCCCAGGTTGAGAATTACTGTACTATAACATGAGGATAAAACCAGACTGCTAAAGACACTCCACTGCGTGGTCACAGTTCTTGGAGGGATTGATAGGAAACCACCTGGAAGTATCTGCCTTGAGGAACAGCTCTTATAGCATTGGAAGGTTGCACATTCCCAATGGAAAATCAATAGAACTACCGTGCTGTACAATCTACAAAACACAACAGTAAGCTTCCTGACAATACATTTTCAGCACTATTCTTAATAGTGTTTCTGCAGGTAACCATGGACTAATCTATGTGGACTAAAGGTCTGTTCAATGTGAAGAAACTCATGCTTGGTATTGTAAAGTTAGCCAGCTGTACATGGGTGGAGAGGTCATCTATCTGAGAATAGAACTCACCAATGCCGTTTTATAAACACAATATAATTTCTAACTGTACTCTAAGTATTTATTTTTATGTTCATGAGTAAGTATAGTTCTCATCCTTCATCAATGAAACTTGTTTTTGTTATAGAAAGCTTGTTTCAGAGATCCATATGTATTCAAAAAGCAAAGAATAAGTAATACCATATGACCATTCCCAGCTGGCACATCTACAAAGCAAAACCTTAAGGCTCAGGGAACATCACAGAAGAGACTAAAGAAAGATTACATTAGATAGAGGACTAGGAGACCTCTGCTAGATAATGTTCCCTAGGCACAGCAGGGAAATTGTTCCCATGTAACCTGTGGTTACCTGAATAAGACCGGTACAATGACAATACCTGTTGACATGGCAACATGGGTGGGAGAAATGCCACAGGGCCACACCCCTACATGAAGAGCTAAGGAATGAATGGCTGCTGAGAGAGTGAGAAGCAGCCTTTTACAGGGATGACTTATCCAATCCCAATTAGTCAGCCCTAAGCACACTTACATATACGCAACACTAAATGGATTGAGTTAAATCATGAGATTGAGAATCCAAGATGGAAAGGAAGAAGGAGATTCTGGGAGTGGCAAGAGGAGAGGGTTTGTAAATGATTTAAATACAGTACTGACATATAAAATTCTGAAAAATAAAGCTTAAAAGAATTAAAGAAACTATCTCTACAGAAGTCATGAGAGACCAAGACATGAAGCACCAGTAACAAAGCCTTGGTGTTTGTGACTCACATAAGTAATCTATACCGATGCAGGCAAGCAGGGTTATTTGAGTGTAATGTAGTTTAAAAGTTGACTATTCATTGCTGAATATTCCTAGGCAGGAAGCTATACAGCATTATTTATACTTCACACTAATAAGTTCACTAACAGGAATCTTATGTTAATAAACAGTTGATTTGACTTAATGGTCTTTTTATTTTGCTTTATTTTTTAAATGTGTATAATAAATGAGAGGAATGAGGACAAACTCCCCAAAACCAGTGTCCTCCTTCCTTTCAAATGGTGACTAAAAATAGAGATAACCTTGAGAGGCTCGGGAACTGGCTCAGTGCTTCAGTCTTGTGGTGAAGGACAGACATCAGACGCCGAGAGCTCTTGTAAGTGCCAGGTGGACATGGGGCCTGCCTATGATTCCAGTCTCAGATAGTGGAGACGGTGGATCCCCAGAGAAAACTGGCTAGCAAACATAGTCGTGTGAGTTCCGGGGTTCACTGAGAGACCTGCCTCACTGAGTAAGACGGAAGGCAAGTGGAGATTTCTTTCCAGCATCACCCTCAGGACTCTGCATGCACACAGGAGCACACATATGTATCCACACACATGCAAAGCACACGCACAGGGGGGCGGGGGAGGAGACAGAGACACAGAGGCAGAGACACGGAGAGAGACACAGAGAGAAAGGAAAAGATAGGAGTAGCCTGGACATAAGAACATGTAAAGTTTAACTGATAATTGAATGTACTGACTGTAAATAAAGATGGTGGAAGTCAATCGCTGGGTGCAGGTATAGGGGTGGGTATTTTCAGATCCCAGGAGGAAGAGGAGGAGATGAGAAAGAGAAAAGGCCTTTTCAGCCAGGCTGTGGAGTGGAGAGGGTGGACACCATGTAGGCCTGGGGGCTATTCTAATCTAGAATAGCTGATGTGTTCAGGACAATAGATTTTGAGCCCAGCGGTTGTGTCATCTGCTTGGTTTGAAAATCAGCTCAGATGCTCTCAGGAGGAAGGGGCATTGGGCAGCTTAGCAAGCCAGCCTTGGGAGTTGGGGAGATGGCCTTGGCGGGCACCTGGCAAGGAGGAACAAGCGGCACCCTTGGGAATACAGGCAGTGGCTGCTCTCAGGGAAGAGTTAGCTAGTCGCGGGGGCAGACTAGACAGCAGACAGGTGGCTGTTAGTCCTAGAGATGGAGCAAGCATGCATCCCCTGGGCTTAATATTTGGCAAATTTATTTTTACTTCTATACTCTATTGATTTCATGTGCATGAGGTAAAACCTGAGAAAGCCAAACTTCTTACTTTTGTTTGGAAATATTGAGGATAATTATTTATTCAAAGAAATAAACGTGATTACAAATATAATATCTACTCTGTGTGTGTGTGTGTGTGTGTGTGTGTGTGTGTGTGTGTTTTCTCTGTAAGAATAAGGATAAGTCAATAAAATCCATCTTTGGTAAAATGAGGTTAATAATGTGTATAGCCCTTCCTGATAGAAGCACTGGAGGGAAAAACAATCACTGGTTATTACCCAATAGTAATGGCTATGAATAACAGTAATAACCAGAATGGTAAAATATCCCAAAAGGTTTAACAATGGCGCTTATATATGGGGGTAACAAATACTAATGTAATTGATTTTAAGTCCCAATAGGAATCCATGTCTGGTACTGTGAACCTAGCCCACTACCCATGACTGCTGAAGCCATGGACCCCAGAAGAGAACCTACTATTGCCCCTTCGTTAAACCACTGCAATTTCAACTGCATTCTAAGTGCTTATCTGCATACTCATAGACAGTGTCGTATCCACACCTAATCAAAGAAATTCTTCATTCCTTAAAGAAGAACTACAGGCTGAGATGCTGATCAGATGGATGCTGAGAAGAGAAGAATAACTTTTTTTTTCAAAGACAAGGCTTGTGATAGGTTAGGCAATCTCAAGAGGTCAACCCTAAACATATGAGCAACAATAAATGATATTAACAGGTTGCATTTACAAGCACACACACCAATTAGAATTAAATAACTAGAGGCCATGAATTTGACGGGTAGGAGCGGCATGGGAGGAACTGAATGGAGGAGAGGGAGGGAGAAATGTAAACACAGCTCTCATTGATGAAGTCTTCAATCCACCAATAAAGTTCTATATAAAAAAGAAATGTTTGAGAATTAGCTCTTTACTCATTTCAAAATATACGTAATGGTGATATTTTTAAGTAAAATAGGTGATTACCAAAACATAATTTAGAAGCCACAGGAAATGTAGTAGGTAATCAAATTCATAATTATTACTTATACACAATTATAAAGATCTCTATATTATATTTTAATTGTAAGATTGGAGGCAAAAAATTAATTCTATGGCTCACTGTTTTTTAATAGAGGAATGGAAAATGCACTTAAACTGATTCTTTGATACCATCCTGTTACGTACTTCACATCCCCAGAAGTACTGACATGGGCTCTTTTCTTCCACTGCTTGTTATCAAAATCTTTAAATCTGATTCATTATCATAGGCTCTTTGATGTGGGCTAACTACTTGAGAGTGTCAAAAAGTCTTGCAACAGAAATATTTTTGCCACGCCAGAAATACTTGCATCCAGGTCACCTCTTTGGCTGGCCGAATCTCTCCAACTGCCTTTCGCTAAAGTATATTGCAGTTGCCATGGTGAGGAGACGGAGACCTGCGGAGAGCACTCATTAGTGCATAGTTTCTATCTACCTTCGAAAAGGAGCAGCACTCGAGTGTGCATGATACAGAAGAACTACAGCTGGATAGCCTGGCTTACAGAATGTGGCTAGATAACCTGGCATGGTGGCTCAGCCGATGAAGGCTGTGGGCAACCACAGTAGTGACTCGAAGACCAAGTTGTCAAGAGAGCCTGGGAAGTAGATGATGTTTGGTGCCAACTGATCCAACTTATCTGTGCCAACCTCTCAGTTTTTCAAGGGTGTGCCCTTCATCTGAATGTAATTCCTCAACTACAATGCAGGCAGTAAGACTCCACCAAAGGAAAAGGGTACGAGGTGAGAAGGAATAATGGTATGCTGGCTTAAGGCAGCAAATGTCTCTGTGCCTTTAGCATTCCCTTTCAATTCTCTTGACTTTTATGCAGTTAAATTTCCTATATGTTCAAACAAAATGACTCACTATATTACAAAATGAAACTAAACTATATTAAACTCAAAGGAGTAGTCCTAGGGGATATACTCAAAACTGACGGGGTCACAGAGAGCTGCTACAGAGTTACGCTAGCTAGGAAGCCAAGGTCGCACCTTGTTATCATTGTCACAGTGAGAAGGAAATTACCTTAGCTGCAGTTTCTTCCTATGAAAAGTACAATAACACCCACATCAGTCTATAGATATACAGGAATTGCCCAGAAAATGGGAACTTGATAATCAACTGTTAGGCTGACAGCTGCACTTCGAGGAGTTAAAGAACACACACATTTTGTGTGCTTCTGGCATATAAAGAAAGCACAGATTTTGTGTCCCTTAAAACTTGGTGTGTTTCACTAAGGAGACAGAGTGTGTGCTAGTGTTCGAATGAAGAGGAGATTCTTTAGGAAGAAAGGATTCTGTGTTTGGAAGATTTTACTTCACAAAACAACTCAGCAGGTAAGCAGGTGGAAATATCCATGACATTGCTCTTTTTCCCCCTCCATTAATTAACTTATTAATTTCACATCCCAACCACTGCCCTCACTCCTGGTCCCCCCCCCACAGAATTCCTTCCCCCAGACTCCCCCTCTTTCTCCTCTGAGAGGACAGGGCACGCTGGGTATATCCCTTGTCCCTTGAGCATCCAGTCCCTACAGGGTTAGGCACATCCTCTCCCACTGAGACAAGGTAGCCCAGTTTAGGGAATAGATTCCACAGACAGGCAATGGCTTTAGGAACAGCTCCTACTCCTTTTGTTTGGGGAATCCACACGGAGATTGACTTGCATATCTGCTACATATGTGCTTGAGGCCTCATTCCGGTCCATGTATGCTCCTTGGTTGATGGTTCAGTCTCTAACAGCCCCCAAAGGTGCATGTTAGTTGACGCTGTTGTTTTTCCTGTGGAGTTCCTATCTCCTTCCCAGCCCTCAATCCTTCCCCAACTCTTTCATAAGAGTTTGGCTGTGGGTCTCTGCATGTTTCAGTCAGTTGTTGGGTGGGGTCTCTAGAGGACAATTGTGCAAGGTTCCTAAACGCAAGCATAACTGAGTGTCATTGCTAGTGGTGGGGACTGGTGCTTGCCCATGGGAGGGGTCTTAAGTTGGGCCAGTTATTGATCGGCTAGTCCCCTCAGTCTCTGCTTCCTCCTTGTCCCTGCATTTCTTTTAGACAGGACGAATTTTCGGTGGAAAGTTAGTATACTTTAAAGCTTACTGAAGATAATTGATAATAGGCTGATCTATCCTTAATGAGCTAGTATTAACAAGAAGAGAGAAGTATTACTTAGGGATGCTCTCAGTGCTGATGTTCATTTTTTAATTAAAAATATATGTATATCCATATGTTTATGTGTGGGTCTGTGCACATGCATGTAAGTGGCTGCAGAGACCACAGGAGGTCACCTGGAGTCAAAGGCAGTTGTGAGCCACTCAACATAGATGCTGTGACCGTCATTTGTGTCAGTACAAGAGCAGTATTTGCTCCTAACCTCCGAGTGACCTCTCCAACACCCAGGGCTAACCTTTTAAATGGAATATCAAAAAACTATTCTCATAAATTGTCAGTTTTCTCCACCGACATATAACTGAGATCCCTAATCTATTCTTCACTGAGCAGATCTTCCTGTAATAGAGGCCATGTCCAAAGAAGATGGAACATGAAATTACTAAACTAGAAAATGTGTCAAAAGACTAAAGGCGTTGTCAAAGAAAATCCTCAGATATGTTGTTTGTCGGGTGATTGAGGATTATTCTCCTTTTTCATGGTATAGCAAACTTGCAAGAAGAAAAGTTTAGGTTGCAATAAAATAATATTATAAAGTAGGAAACTTATAATGTTTACTATACTATTTAACATAGATTATTAAATGTCATTTTTCTGTAACTTGCTATACGATATATTTATGCTTCAAGTGTTTCCTTAAACGTATTCCAACTATATGACATTTCAATCAACAAACATGGGCCAATGGGCCAAGGTATCCCAGGATTTGGTAAAAATGAAAAGAGATATCCTGCTTGCCAATATAAAACAAAACAACAGTTCACCTCAAAGACAATAAGACATAGTTTATTCTGACCCAATTATGAGTGTCCATGGTTCAAGAACACACTTGGATTGTTCAAAACAACATGCTCAAATGTAAAAATGGTTTCATGATTTGTTTATAGTTACAGAGCAACACATGCACACACACACACACACACACACACACACACACACACACACACACACACACACTAAGGCACCTATGCTAGTGTCTTGGAGGGAACTAGATGGGATTTTTTTTTCTGCCCTAGATTTCTTATGTTATCTTCTAGCATTTTCAGGTATGGGGTTGGTGGAAATTAGTGTTGTACCAGACCCAGAAGAGCCATGAATAGATATTTAGAGGACTAAAGGTGGAGAGGTGACTTTGCTCTGAACCGGTAACATTCCAACTCTCATCCACTGTGGAGCTCCAACCCAATACTGCAGAGTCCTTCTTGTCAGGGTAGTTTGTTTGCTGTCATCGTCAGTTCACATTGCTTTGCTGACTGATGCAAATCACTCTGAATGTTTGTGTTTCTAAGCAATATCATTGGTGAATGTGAGGAATTTATAGAAGTAAATTTTGCTGAGCTGTGGAATCTGACAAGCTCAATGTCCTACCCAAGACAGGCCAACCTATCAGCAAGTTTTCAAGGTGTTTTTTTCCCCCTTGCTTGTTTTGCTTTGTTTAATTCCACATGTTTAGATTACAGAAGCAACTATTCAGGAAGGGTCTGTCAGCAACCCCTAAAAATAATAACTATCCTGACATGTAGAAAGTGGAGATTCTTATGTATAGTGTCACAAGACAGAAATAGTTCTGAGTTAAAGAAAAAATAGCCGGTTCTAGTTGTAAGAATATAATTTCTATAATGAGGTAGGAATAGTTTAGACTGCTTGATAGTGATGGAAGATCATGACTGTAAGGCACAAAGGAGTAATCAATCAACTACTCTGGTGATTTCCCTATGATTTATATATTTACATCACAGGAAGATGTATTAGAGCTAGGTGACGAGAGTCCCTCCTCACATTGATTCAGCACAAAGTCTGGCCATAAATTCCACAGACAGAGATGTCTCTGTTAGGCAGCATGATTGCAAGAGCAAGCTTAGCTATGGCCAGTCTTACTGGTGCCCCATCATCCTTCTTGTCATTGAATAGGAGAGACACTAAACCACCGGAGTGAGACCGTGAAGTTTTATAATGAATGGAGGCAATCAAGATTACAGGCAGCTGAGACAAGGAAGGAAGACACTGGGACTCTATCTGCCAGACAATAAATATTTTCTTGTAATAAAAAAGTAATTTAAACTAATAGCATTTGAGAAAATGAGTAAAGCATTAGTGTCCAACCTCACCTATAACCACACATGTCTACTCTAGTCTAAAGCTCAACATAACACTTATGTTCCATCTATAATCATTCCCTCAAAACTTAAAATATTATAACTATTACACCTCAATGATTTCAGCCAATGAAATCAATCTAATTTCTTCCTTTTTACCTCTAGATCCTGGCCAACCACACTCAAATATAAAACTTCCCCTAAATTTCTCAGAAATGATTTATTATTTTGTATATTCTGCCCCAAAAATGTTTTGAAAAAAATCCCTCTAGAACTAAGTTTATCCTGTGAAATTCTAATTAATTAACTGTTTTTATTACTTCTTTGAGAAAATGTGGGAGGAGTGTAAATTCATTGACAAATTCTTACAAATGATAAAAGATATCTAAGTCAGAAGACATGGTTTTGCACTCACTTAAATATATTGTACAGGAGTTGAAAAATCCATTTCTGAAGCTCTTGAAAAAAATTCAAGGCTAGCATCAAGGCTAAACATCTACGTTCAACATTTATGTATATCTTAGAAATAATGAAATCCAATAATTTGTCACTTCATTCCAATAGTTTGTTTGATACCAGCCACATGGAAGGTCTCACTGCTGCATATCAGAGAAGAAATGAAAAGAATTCAACCGAATGGTTTTGTCTCCTTGAAATTTCATTCAATTAAAGACTGAAATGGTGAGACTGAATTCTCTGAGGCAGAGTGCTACTTTCAAAAGCACATGCCCTAACATGGGGAATCCTCAAATAGAGGAGGAGGAGGAAGAAGAGGAGGAGGAGGAGGAGGAGGAGGAGGAGGAGGAGGAGGAGGAGGAGGAGGAGGAAGGAGGTAAGGAAGGTTATAATGAAAATGGAAAGCATAAAACAGAAATATTACGGCTTGTAAGTAGTTCTTTCAATCTAAATAAAGTTAAATATAGTTTGCTATATCTGTGTAAGAGGTTCTGATTCTTCTTTTTCTTCTCAGTTCACTTGTTCAGGTTTCTTCAAATTAAAAACTCATTTTGGGGGCAATGTAGGTTTTGTGGGTGGGCCTATGTTCCTCTCCCTCCACTAGAAATCCTACCAGGGTACAGGAAATGGTCGCTTCAGTTTTTATATCCTCAGTTGCTAGGAGTCTAAACTAGGGTCACCCGATAGACTCCCCATAGCCTCCAAGTCCCAAGTTTACAACTAGTCCCCAAAATGCCCTCACCAATTTCTCTTCTCACTCCCAGCCCTCTCCTGCCCTTCCCCACACCCCTTCCTGTCTCTACACCATCTCTATTCCCCTCCTCACCCCTTCTCCCACCCAATTCCCTTACTCCATCCACCTCCTATGACTATTTTGTTTTTCTTTCTGGGTGAGATTCGTATCCATGCATCCTCCCTTAGGCCCTCCTTATGACTTAGATTCTTTGGGTCTGTGGATTTTAGCATGGTTATCCTACTTTATGACTAACTTCTGATTACAAGTAAGAACATGTCTTTCTGGGTCTAGATTTCTTCACTCAGGATGATATTTTCTAGTTCTATCCATTTCCTTGCAAATTTCATGATGTCTTTGTTTTTAACAGCTGAATAGTATTCTGTTGTGTAGCTGTACCACACTTTCTTTATCCATTCTTCAGATGAGGGACATCTAGGTTGCTTCCAGTTTCTGGCTATTATGAATAAAGATTCTACAAACATAGTTTGAAGCGTCCTTGTGGGATGGTGGATCTTCTTTTGGGTATATGCCCAGGAGTGGCATAGTTAAGTCATGGGGTAGAACTATTCCCCATTTTCTGGAAAACTGCAAAATTGATTTCCAAAGTGGTTGTACGAGTTTGCACTCCCACCTGCAATGAAGGAATGTTTCCCTTGATAGCATGTGCTGTCACTTGAGCTTTTTATCTTAGACACTGAGGATGTAAGATCAAATCTCAGAGCCAGGTGGGACCTCAAATGGAGGTAGGAAAACATCAACCCACTCACAAAATCTTCAACTCAAAATGTGTCCTCTGTACATAATGAGCAGGGATAAAGATGGCCCAGAAATTGAGGGAAAGGACAACCAATGACTGTCCCAACTTGAGACCCATACTGTGGAAGAGAACTAACCCCTGACACTATTAATGATACTCAGCTGTGCTTGCAGACAAGAACCTAGCAAAAATGTCTCCTGAGAGTCTTCATCCAGCAACTGATGGAAACAGATACAGAGACTACAACCAAACAGTAGTCAGAGCTTCGGAAGTTTTGTGGAACAGTGGGGGATGGGGATAGGATTGGGAGAGGAGGAGTCAAGGACAACATAAGAACACCTACAGAGTCAACTAACCTGGGCTCTGGGGACTCACAGAGACGGAACCATCAACCAAAGAGCATGCAGGGCTGGACCTAAGTCCCCTACACATTTGTAGTAGATGTGCAGCTCGGTCTTCATGTAGATCTTGTACCAATTGGAGCATAAGCTGTCTCTGGCTGGACTTCCTAGTTTGGCCTCATTGTGAGAGGGTGCACTTACTACTGCTACCAATGGATGACCAGGGCAGGGTGGTACCAAAAGGGGGCTTCCCCTTCTCTGAGAAGAGGAGCAGGTAATGGGAGGAGGGATCTTTAAGGGTGGAGCTGGGAGAAGACAGGGAGAGGGAGGACTGTGATCAAAATGCAAAATGAATAAATAAATTAACGGAAAAAAAAAGAAATAAGAAATCCTGGGGTTTGTATATATTTCTATTCTGTGCTAATTCTCTATACTTATTCTCTATACGTAGAGGCTTTCTACTCTGTACCTCCCAAGCTGGCAGCTCTGGGTGAGCATTAAAACTGTGCTATTGAATCCATGTGAGAGCATTTAGATGTTTGCTTAACCAAGTGCTGGAAACTTTTCATGTAAGAACTATATTCTAAACTAACAGTCTCTAGATAGAACATATGAGGTACATAATTTGTTGATCTCAAGCAAGACAAAAAGGTTGATCTTGTTCAAAAGCATTTCAAGAGGGGCAAACATCATATATTCACAGCAGCAACTGTGGGCACATCTCACTGCACAGACTATGTCCTTGTGTAAACACTTAACAAAAACTCAACAGAAATCAACAACTAATATAAAAGACAGTCTGAAGGACAACCAGTCCAGCAACCAGGCCCTCAACAGTCTGTTTAAATTAGGAAAACTGAGAACTTATTTCCAAGTAGGGTTCATAGATAAAATAAAGCAAACTCAGTTCAATTATTTTATGCATTTATTATATACATTATTTCATGCATTTAATATAAGCATATTTCATGTAATATTTAGAACGGAGCTATGTTAAAAACAATCTGAAATTCAAATGAAGTGAGGACGCCTGAATCTTGGTATATTTCTGAAAATTAACTGTAAATGTATATCATTTATAAAGATTTATATTAAGGTGCCTTGTGAGAAAATAGTCTTATTGAATGTGATGTGATAATTTTTATAGTGTTATTACTGAAAATATCATTCTTGCTACCAAGAACTGCTCTCTTAGAATCCAAGCACAAGAAAACTCTCTGATCTTATTTTTACATATACTTATATCTCACCAGTGTGGTAATGATTGAGGCATTGGTGGTTCTTATATTTCTTTTTGCCTTGGCTTCTTAGATGGAACTGTAGAATGCATCTTCTATTAGGATATATATACATATATATGTATACACACACACACACACACATATATATATATATATCAAGATAGACAGACAGACAGATAGATGTTTTGTGTAATATTGTTTACTTTATTTTTGGTTGTACATTTTTATTATCTCTCAGTCACTTCCTATCTGCGTCTAAACATCTTCATGTGTATTTTGTTTTATATTTTCACTCCAACCTATTACCTTATAAATATTTTTCAGAGCAGCCTTTTTAGAGAGTGAAAATAATGAGCAATGTGCAAATCATCTCCCACCTGCCTGACAAATTTGCATGCCATCCGTAAGGTCAAGTTGCTTACTAACGCTAATGATCCCTACATTCAATAATTTAAACTTATTCAGACTAAAAGTAAATAAACAAAAAAGCTATTATTAATCAAATTGAAATTTAAGGAAAGGACTTAGAACAAAACAAGGTGAATTTTATGGAGTCACTAACCACAACTGGGTCGCAGAATGAGACAGAAAAGTAAACGCAACTTTTTAAAGAGGCTGTTAACATGAAGCCCAGATGTCTGAATAGCATTTTAAATTCATAAAACAGAACCTGAATACACATATTTATCCAGTAAATGTTGTGGTAAATATCTTTTTCTTTTTTTCGGATCTGGGGACCGAACCCAGGGCCTTGCGCTCGCTCGGCAAGCGCTCTACCACTGAGCTAAATCCCCAACCCCGGTAAATATCTTAAAAGGCAGAACCTTTTATCCTGCACTGGCACAGGCACCAGCACTGTTGGGCCACAGGGCATTGCAGGGTACTTTTATCTCAGCGGCTCCATGCTGCCCCAAGTACTCTCAGACCCAGACTATCTGTGAGCCGTTCCAGCGTGGCACCTTGCCATGGTGGTCCCTAGAGTTAGTTCTGGCACTGGTGGGACAAATGGAACTAACCATAATTTATGTCTGGTTAGTATCTCTTCCGGTGGTTCTCTACTAGCCACAAGCTTTCTGGTTCCAGCTACCCAGTGAAATCAGAGCTCATGGGCTGGGCTATCACAGCTCCCTGCCAAGGACTTTGCCCACACTCCCTTTAACCACCCCCTGATAATTAAGGTATAAACTCCCAGCTACCCGATGAAATCATGACTCAATAAACTGTCATTTAACAATCAGGATTATGTGTTTGTGTTAAGTTCTCAATCCACAATATATCTACACAATAAACCCACAACCAACTGATAACGATATAAGCCACCTACCTAGATAAGATAAACTGACCTACAAAAATTCATCCCTTAAGAAATATCCATAACAACCTGTATCTATGTAAAGATGCATGGCGATGGATCATTTACGTCTGTCTGTCTCCATGATGCCTCCCTTTTTTCCCTCTCCTTCTAAAACCTCTGTTCCCGCCTCCCTTCCTTCTTGTCCAATCACAGGCCTCATTTTATCTTGCGTCTGCCTTTACCTGCATAACGACCTCAACCTACAAGTAAATATTTTATTTAAAAATTGATGGTGTAAAGAAAAGCATATCAAATAAATGATGTAATTAAATTAAAAGCATTCAATATTGTAATAATTTTATTGTTGAGCATATAAAATTGTCTAAATTCAAAGCCTTGGGCTCATTTGTTATGTGAAACAAAAATAGCTCTTTGGGCCAAGTGATGTATTACCTTGTCTCAATAAGATTGGTGAAAATCATTAACTTTTTAATGGAGTTTTCCTTTATTTGTCTCCCTACATGAGACAAATACTAACTAGCACATATTGACCCATTTATAACAAATACCGTGAACAAGTGTGTTCACTCATCAAGCACATTTTTTACAGTAATTAATACATTTTGTTAATTTCACTACTAAAGAATGTTACCATCTGAGAGGATAATACATAAAACTTCTCAAGGATAAAAATCAAACCTTCATTTTAAGTGAGATAATGGATAGCTTGTCATAGAGTTGCAATATGTTAATGGAGTTTCAATACACCATTAATTACTGGTTAAGAAAATTTTAGCCATTAATATTTATTATTTTCAAATGCGTTAGAAGCAGAAAGGTTTTCTAGTTTCAATACACACAGTCAGGTTTTATAAAGTGAGGCTTTCTCCTCCTTTTTTGTTTTTTTTTTTTTTTTTTTTTTTTTTTTTTGTTTTTTTTTTTTTTTGTTTTTTTTTTTTTTTTTTTTTTTTTTAGACATTCAAACCAGGGCAATGCTCACAACATTATTTCCAATAAGCATAAGTCAGTCTCCTAGTTTACAGGTATTCTCCAAGGGAATTTCAGCTCACCTTTCAGAAATTCTGCTCTGTAAACACAAATTGTACTTAAAAATCATGTTTTTAATGCAGAAACCAAGATGTTTCTGTGCAAAAATCTTATAAATTAGCAGTGTTTCAAATAAGATATTCTGACCAACTGTATAGAATCCTTCCTTACAAATAGTATTAAAGTGTATTAGCAATTTTATATAAAATTCAATTTCTGCACATTTCTTCTTGAAAATATGGGAATTTTTTTAAAAAAAATTCTCTCCCATTACACAATGGCAAAGACCATATCCGTCGTTCAACCTAAGTGATAGATTTTTTATTGGATACTTTTTAATTTACATTTCAAATGTTATCGCCTTTCCTGTCCATAAATCCCCTATCCCATCCCCCTTCCCTCTTCTTCTATGAGGGTGTTCCCTACCCATCCAACCACCCCTTCCCGACCTGACATTCCCTTGCACTGGGGAGTTCAAGCCATGGCAGGGCTTCCCCTCCCATTGGTGCCCAACAAGGCCATCCTCTGCTACATATGCAGCTAGAGCTATGGGTCTGTCCATGTGTACTCTTTGGATGGTGGTTTAGTCCCTGAGAGCTCTGGTTGGTTGGTATTGTTGCTCTTATGGTCTTGTAAACCCCTTCAGCTCCTTCAATTCTTTCTCCAATTCCTCCAACAGGGACCCTGTTCTCAGTTCAATGGTTTGCTGTTAGCATCCACCTCTGTATTTGTCAGACTCTGGCAAAGCCTCTCAGGAGACAGCTATATCAGGCTCCTGTCAGCATGCACTTCTTGGCTTCATCAATATTGTCTAGTTTTGGTAGCTGTATATAGATAGATAGATAGATAGATAGATAGATAGATAGATAGATAGATAGATAGATAGATAGATAGGCAGACAGAGATAGAGATAGAGATAGAGATAGAGATAGAGATAGAGATAGAGATAGAGATAGAGATAGAGATAGAGATAGAGATAGATAGATATGGGCTGGATCCCCAGGTGGCCCAGGCTCTGAATGGCCATTCCTTCAGCCTCTACTCCAAACTTTGTCTCCATATCCCCTCCTATGAATATTTTTGTTCCCCCTTTTAAGGAGGACTAAAGTATCTGCACGTTGGTCATCCTTGAGCTTCATGTGGTCTGTGGATTGTATCTTGGGTAATTTGAGCTTTTGGGCTAATATCCACTTATCAGTGATCATACAATGTGTGTGTGTGTGTGTGTGTGTGTGTGTGTGTGTGTGTGTGTGTGTTTTGTGATTGGCTTACCTCACTGAACATGATATTTTCTAGTTCCATCCATTTGCCTATGACTTTCATGAAGTCATTGTTTTTGATAGCTGAGTAGTACTCCATTGTGTAGATGTACCACATTTTCTGTATCCATTTCTCTGTTGAAGGGCATCTGGGTTCTTTCCAGATTCTATTATAAATAAGGCTGCTATGAACATAGTGGAGCACGTGTCTTTATTATATATTGGAGCATCTTTTGGGTATATGCCCAAGAGTGGTATAGCTGGGTCCTCACGTAGTCCAATGTCCAATTTTCTGAGGAACCTCCAAACTGATTTCCACAGTGGTTACAGCAGCTTGCATCACTAACCCTAACCCTAACAATGAAGGAGTGTTCTTCTTTATCCACATCCTTGTCAGCATCTGTTGTCACCTGAATTTTTCATCTTAGCCATTCTGTCTGATGTGAGGTGGAATCTCAGGATTGTTTTTATTTGCATTTCCCTGATGACTAAGGATGTTGAACATTTCTTTAGGTGCTTTTCAGCCATTCGATATTTCTCAGTTGAAAATTCTTTGTTTAGCTCTGTACCCCAATTTTTAATAGGGTTATTTGTCTCCCTGGAGTTTAACTTCTTGAGTTATTTGTATATATTGGATATAAGGCCTCTATTGGTTGTAGGATTGGTAAAGATCTTTGCCCAATCATTTTTGTACATCCTATAGGGAACTGAAGTGAGTATCTGAAAGAAGTGTGGGTAAAAAAAGGAGGGAGAGAGGAGAAGAGCGAGGGAGAGAAGGAGAAAGGAGAGGAGGGAAGGAGGAAGTGAGGGGAGGGAGGAGGAATGACAGGAGTGAGGCGGGGAGGAGGGAATAAAGGGAAGAGGAAGAGAGGGAAGGAGGAGAGAGGAAGGGGGAGGAGGAACTGAGGAAGAGAATGAGGGAGGAAGGGGAGGAAGGGAGGGAAGGAAGGAAGGAAGGAACAAAGGAAAAATATGGGATGAAGGAAGGAAAGAAGGAACCATTGTATGTGGTTCCCACTTTGAGCTGATCACTCCTAAGATAGAAAGAACAGCATCCTGTTTTCTTAGCCTAGCCTTTTCATCCCTTTCTCAGCCAAGCAACACAAAGCTGCCAGGCCATCCGTCCAAAGCACTGCTTACATCATGTTTTTATTCTACCCTAGAACCTAAATGACTTCAAAATCCTAACGTGAACAAGTCCAAGCTACTCCCATCTGGCAGCGAAGAACCTTTGTGGGGTTTTGTTTTTTGTTTGGTTTATCTGTCATATTTACCTAATCATCTACTCCTTCCAAACACAGATCTCTAAAACCTTGATCTCATCCTTGACACTTTGTAACCCATCTCTTAGCAGTCGACACACTCTGCGGTCAGATCACACAAACCCAATCAGTTCATAACATGTTTCCTTCTACCCTGAAGTCAATACCTATCACAGCTTTTGAAACACTGATAGAGTTGCCTGACTGGCCTGCCTGCTTCCACACTTGCCCTTAAATCATCTGAACGCCAGTTCAACACTGCATCAACCAGTAACCTGCTCTCTCAAATGCCTCTGCTGTCTGCCTGTCTCATGTAGGGTAAAAGTACAATGGCTTTATCAGATACTGTATGGTATTATGTAATTAGGTCTCTTTGAAATCTAATTGTCTTTATCCCCTTACATCTTTCAATTCTTTTTAGCCGCTTTGCACTAGCAACATTGGAATTTACCAGATGTGTTCAATTACGATGTCTAAAAATACAAATCATGTTCCTATATGAACCTCTGAAGCATAAAGAGAGAATTAGATGGAATCTTTTCTAATCAAAAAAACCTGCATAGGGCTGGAGAGATGGCTCAGTGATTAAGAGCTGCTCTTACAGAGGTCCTGAGTTCAAATCTCAGCAACCACAGGGTGGCTCACAACCATCTGTAATGGGATCCGATTCCCTCTTCTGGTGTGTCTGAAGACAGCTACAGTGTACTCACATACATAAAATAAATGAATAATTAAAAAAACCTGCATATTTCCAAGGGGGAAAAAAAAGCATACACTCCTGTTTTGTAATAAGCAGAGATTAAAGGTTATTCTGACTGGTTTCAAAAAAGTATTTTTTTTTTAATTTATTTATTTAATGTATATGAGTACACTGTAGCTTTCTTCAGACACACCAGAAGAGGGCATCAGATCCCATTACAGATGGTTGTGAGCCACCATGTGGTTGCTGAGATTTGAACTCAGGACCTCTGTAAGAGCAGTCAGTGCTCTTAACCATTGAAGCCATCTCTCCAGCCCTCGAAAAAATATTTTTAAGGTAGCCATATGTACCACTAATAAAGAACACAATATCAGAAATGTTGGAAAACTGACAATTTCTAAAGAGAAGCAGCTTAAGAATTTTAAAAAGGAAGTCCCTGAATTATTTTTTGATATAAGATTATCCAATGTGAAATTTAGTAATATTTTATAAAGCATGACCCTTAAAGGTAGCCACCTCTTGCGTTTTTTCACAGTTAAATCGTTTTTATAACTAAGAAAAGTAAACTCTAAAGCAAGGGTTTTAACTAGTTAATAAAAAAGTTTACCTAAAACTACAAGGCCCAATATTCAATCTCTAGAAAAGTTCAATCAAAATAAGTCAATTAATTAATTCAGCATTAAATGTGAAGCATGAGGAGGTAAGGACTGGTGTCAAGGTCAATGGATTCTAGGTCAGCTGGGGAAGTATTAGATGCCAGATAATTATTCAGAGCAAACGGTAGAAAATGGAAATCGTGATTAGAAAATATGTGTTTAGTTTTACTAATTGTAGAGAGAAGTTGATATTGGTAATGGCAAATTCAAGAGCAGTTGCCTGAGGCATATTACAGGTTAAAATAAGGGTAAAAACAGAATTGGCATTCCCAGGATCCAGGAAGCTGAAATATCTTGGATTAACCATAGTAGTCTTACAAACAGGAAAGGTGAATGATAAGTGTCCCACCTGTCTAAATTGACAGCACTGTTTGAGAGACCTAGGAAGTGGCTTTATTGAAGAACTCTGTCACTGGGGGTGGGGCTTAGAGGTTTCAAAGCCTTGTGTCATTTCCAGTGTTCTCTCTCTGCTTCCTGCTTATGGTTTAAGATATAAGACCAGGATCCAAATAAAATTAGACTATCCTTACATTGATTTTTCTGAATTATATTGAGTGGATACAGAAGTTCATAAAAGTCTGCATCTGCCCTGCCACCATGGACTTTAACCCTTGGGAACCATAAGCACAAATAAATTCTATTTTTTTCCTTTTAAGTTCCTTTGGTTATGGTGTTTTATTACAGTAATATAAAATTGATTAATATGGGGGATGTTATTAAATAAGTGTTGGAAAGTTAATATACGTAGATACTGCACTGGCAAGAATTAAGAAGGAAATTAGGTATTAGTACGAAGGGATTAGAAGAGATGGATTTGAGAGCAATAGGTGACTACAACACAGAAAGAAAATAGGTGCCCAAACCCTTCGTGTCTTTCATGAACCAATTTCTGTAACTGAATTACCAGAACCTTGAAAAATATTGATTAATATTTTGGTTAATTAAATATTGATTAATTACTTTTTTAAAAGTCGCATTATAATATCCTACTTAGGAAAGAAAGATGAGTGAATAAATGTGTCGTGTTTTTAGATATGGAGGGAGTCAGTTTAATCATGGAGAAAGACATAGGGCACACAGTGATGGTGCAAATGGCTGTGAGACATCCATGAAAGTCAGCGAAGACAAGTCCTGAGTAAGAAACGGGTGGGAAAGGAAGCTTTCTGGACCGGATGTGAGGCATTCCTGAAGTCACAGTAATATCAGGTCCACTATGCACTGACTCTTCTGAAGATACCTAGTGGATAAAGGGTTCGTAAAACTGTTCAAAGTGCACTGGGAGTTTCAGTGGTAGAGTGTTTTCTAATTCTGTCCGTCGAGTTACGTGATGATAAATCATGTCATAGGTAAGATTCCATGTGGTTAATATTTTTCTAGACATTCTGTTTGGACAGCCATGCAGAGCGTGTTCTGCTTGAGACAAAGTGGTTCTATCATGTTACACCAAGTTGTCTGCGTCATGTATGCACGTGTTTGAAGTTTAAAGTCATAGCTCTGGCTGGAAAAGAAGTATCAGGAAACAACCAGAACACAGAGTGTACTTGCTGCTTTTTCTTTGTATTTATTCATAAGATTTACTCTAAGACCTTCAAACTGATAGTATTGTGATACTTTCTGAATGCTAAACCTCAGCTTTAAAATTAGACTTGTGTTATAATAAAATCATTTATACAGATGATCGATGTATATTCTTGGTTAAGGTTTGTAGGAAAAAGTTGCTGAAAGTTTTGGCTAAATGGGTAACAATATATGATAATATTTACTTTTATCATATTTAAACAGAGAATAATGACACTGTGTCATGAGGTTATAATGAATGTTAAATGATTCCTGTAAACCTATGAAATACTCAATATATGTTAGCTACCATTATTAATTATTAGTTATGTTAATTTTTTAAATATTAGTTATAAGAACTATTATACCTGCATGGTTGTTTTACTTCGAAACATCTTCTAAAGAAATAATACAGAGGGCCATAGTATAAGCATACAGGGAAATTTAACTGAACTCACAGAGGTAGAGAGTGGCCGAGAACTTGGACTTGGAACCTTGGAAGTCAACGGAACCTGAATGAGGAGGGCGTTCGGAACAGTCTTCCTACCCTCTGTGCATTGCTGCATATTCGTCTCAGTTTTTCATCTGTCTAAGGATTCCTGCCTGACCATCCCTCAGGTGAAATGGTATTGTCACAGCCCCGGGATTTCCGTGCTGTAGTATCTGTCACATGACACAACTTACGAGGTACCCTGTAAGAGAGACATTCTCAGTTTTAATTTTAAGGTCTTAAAGTTTAATTTTGTTCAGTAATATTCTCCTGATCTAGTTCCACTGGGGGCAGGGGACATGGTTTTAAGCTGTTTGCCATCCTTTTCACATAATACCTGTAACTGTTTCAGGAAAAAGGAATACTGCGGTATCTTCCTCCTGATTTCTCAGCAGTCTTTCTTTCCATAACTCCAAAGCCACCTTATCTATGACCTGTCTAATTTAGGCATAACAACAAACACACTCAGAATCCTTTTACCTGGAGGAACTCTATCTTATTTTTGCAACAAGCCTATCCAGAGTCCACTCTTCTGTGGCCATACTTAAGGGAAGTGATCCCAGCTTTGGCTAAGCCTGTGCCAAGCACTTACATCTGTGGTTGGGGTTCACAGGGTGAAGTAAAAGTATGTCTCATGGCTGGTATTTCTTTTAGAAGTGTGTGAATAGATAAGGGTAACCCCACACTGGCGGAAGCACTGATAGAATGTTCTTCCTATCCATTGCAATATTTCAACCCCACAGTGCAGTGTCCAGTGTTTGTGTTTACATAGTGAGTAGTTACTAAAGATTTCCTCTGAACATTGGACAAGCACCACCCATGATAAGCTCAGTTCCATGGCAAAAGATAAGGTGTCAACATCATTTGTAGATGACACATCTGCTTATATGTGCCTGTGATCACATCCAGATGTGGTTCTCTATGATGTATTTATTCTTTTAGCTACTGAGAGTCCACCATGGATGTAGGTAGGGGAAATGGTAGCTATTGTGTGCCTGTTGTTTGTGCAGGAGGGGAGAGCCGGAAACACTTGTTTTAACCATTACATAAGTTATTTTCTATGAAAAGGAGCAGTTGGAATCTCCAGCCTGACCACAGAGTAAATTCTAGCCCACATGTATGCTTTCAACTATTCTAAAAAGGGAATAACTCATGCCTTCTTTTCCCACACAGATATGTCGGAATGGAAGAAATGCCAGGATTCCTTCTGCGGAGCTATCTAATTACCTGCCTCATCTCTGTTTATGTGATTTGAATGAACTGGATGTTGAGTTAATGGTTCAGTAGTAATAGATACCTTTTTTTGTTACAGACTTGAGGGGTCTCGGACAGGTCAAGTATCCAGGGCTTTCCTTGTTTACTTCTTTCTGAGACTTTCACAATGTAATAATCTGCACTGTAAGTCTTGGATCAAGAGCAGTGAAACCCAATTGCTGTCTTTGCCAATAATGTCCTTTCCACCCTGCAATCACTTCATGCCTCTCCTGACTGGCTTCCACTGGGGCAAAGACTGGGACAGTTGGGTACACTTCTCTCTAACCTGTCGTGTAGCTTCCCAGTGGCTGGTTCTTTAAAATACCTGGACAGAGAATTCTTGCTGTCAGGAGTAAATAGTAAGAAATATCTACATAAACTCTACGTCTTAACCTATATGGACATACCAGATTTTAAATATATATTTTTATTTTGGTTAACATATCATAATATTATTTAATGGAGGAAAATATACTCCTTTAAAATATAGAGAGTATATGTACCTAGCAAGTCAGAGTAATTTATATTTCCATCTCATTTATGTTGGAAGTCTTAAAGCTCCTGGGTGATAGTTGCTCAATATTATTAAATGCTATTATTAACTGGTCATCCCACCATGCTGCACACTAAAATGTACTGCTTCAGTGTTTGGGTATCCATAATCTAATCTCCATCTATTTCTCTTCCTCCCCATTCTATGAGCCTCTAGTAGGCATCACTGTACTTTCAGATAGATCTTATGAGAGAAGGTGAGAAACACTTGTCTATCTGGGGATCCTTCCCGTACTTATATCCATTGCTCTGAATGGCAATACGCTGTTGCTTCCTGGAGCCGAGTGTTTTCTTCTTTCTGCATACGTACACCATTGCTTTATCCAGTCATCCACTGATGGGTGATTAGGTTGACTATGCATCTCACTTTTTGAAAATAATGTTGCAATAAGTATGGGAATGTAGGCGCCATTTTGTCTGGCTATTTATCAAGTCGTGGAATTGCTATGTCATTCAGTAGATCTATATAATTTTCTCTTTAAAATTATTTTACTTTTTAAATATTTCTTTAAAACAAAGGTATATTCTTTTGTGTTAGGAATAAAGAAATTGGAATGAGTGTGTAACCAGTTCCCATAATGAGCAAGTTTACTGTAGGCCGCTCCCTGTCAGCTAGCCGGTAAATATTGTATCAACTGGTGGTACCAACGGATAATAGAGAGAAACCATACAAGTTATTTTCTTGACTAAGATATGATTTGTCTTAATCAATGACTTCCACTTCTTAAGAATTTTTAATGAGGAGAAAATGTCACCAGGGGAGAGCCAGAGTGGGAGGGAAACAGGAGGGATTTGTGTTGAGTCTCTCTGTCTTTAGGGACCATTTGGGACCAGTTAGATTTGTTGGCCTGGAGGCACTATTGTTTGAGGAGGGTACCAATCGCATCCTTAGTGGTAGTCAGCTTTGTTCATTTGAATTTTGGAGCTGTGCAGCAGGGAAGGAGTCAAGCTGCTCCTGAAGGATGTGATCTGAGCTACTGAGAGAGAAAGGTTAATTGATGCAAAGAAGGCTCAGTTCACTGTGTCAGTTCTGCATCCCAAAAATATGTTCAGAGTGGCAGGAAGAAGGGTAAGTTAGATGGCTCAAAGCTTGTTAGTTTCCTTTTAGAGGCCACCTGAATTGCTTTTAGGCATTTGGGAGTGCCTATGTCTTGGTAACTGCTTCTAGGCTGACAGAAAGACAAAAAAGACAGTAGCCCTCAGAAAGACTTACAAAAGGTTCATCCAAGGGGCCGAGATAAAACTTAACAGTTGGAAAAGATCCAGAACATAAGTCAGGAGGTAATAACTGTGCGACTTTGTGGGGGAGCGTTAAGACACAAAGTCACATGAGAAAAACTTTACGTCGAGATTATCATGAGTCAATATATCCTAAAGTTAAATATATAATTACCATGAGGTCAAAGGTAATTGTACAACTGGCTGGGCCCTGTACTGGAATTCTGTAAAAGACTGAGGTAATTGTAACCATCTGTTTGTTTACATCAGACTCCTGCATAAGGATCAGGCACTTGGAAGCTTTGTAGAAGTCAGTGAAAGTCAGCAGCCAAGCACTGAATCTGAACAGAAAGCATCTAAATGATATTTCTTGCTTTCATATATTATGAACTTCGTATATTAGCTTTGAATATTTACAATACCAGGTATTATTTAATGCACAGAACAGAGGTAGCTCAAGTGAAACACAATATTGTTTAGAGATAATGTGTTAGGTTATTGTTTTTTAATTAGGACTGTCTCAATAGATCTATTTTAACACTGTGAGACCATTTGGTGGTAATTTTTATTGTAGAGGTCTTTTTGCTGCTTGATTATACTTATTTTACCTCATGGATTTAGAATGTATGTGTGTGATGTGTGTGTGTGTGTATACACACACACACACACATACACATACACACATACACACACACACACATACACACACACACACACACACACACACACACACATACACACACACACACATACACACACACACACACATACACACACACACACACACATACACACACACACACACACACACACACACACACACACACATACACACACACACACACACACACACACACACACACACACACACACACACACACATACACACACACACACACACACACACACACACACACACACACACACACACACACACACACACACACACACACACACAGGCACGCACACGCTGTAATTCACCGGTATCTTATGAGCTGCCGCCTTAGACTCCTGCACTGTGTTTTATCATCACAGTAAGATATTGTTCTCTGTCTCTTTTCAGTGAGCTGGCTTCTGTATTTCAGTAGGCCTCATTCTTACAATAGTTTCCTGGAGGCTGCTAGAAGCGAGCAAGGCATCATCATCTATTTATATGTGGTCCTCAAAATTACAAGTGAAGAAGGCATGTGATCTAAGTGCTAAGATACCGTGAGGATATAGCACATATACTTGTGACCATATTATGTCCAATATTCTCTGAAGCACGGAGAAATCTCCTTTTCTTTCTCCTGCAACTGCTAGGTTTTCCATGGGGACGTGGAAGTCCTGCCTATTTCACCCAGCTCATTGGCTGCTAGCATCTTTACTGATGGATCAAGAACCAATTGGGAAACAGAACCTTAGCATCAGACCTATGCTCTACACACATATTCCATGTTACATCTGTAACTCTCAAGTGAAAAACAGCTTCCACTTGCAATATGACATATTAATATACACTAATACAGTAATGGTTGGAATCATAAAATAATCCTGTACAAAATTTTTGGGATATATAATTTTTAAAAATATAATTTATTTCATCTTACCTTATGTGTGAGTTTTGTCTGTTTGAATGTCTGTGTTCCATGCGTGTGTGTGTGTGCTCCTCAAAGAGGCCAGAAGTGTCAAAGTGGGTCTAAAGCTATAAATGGTTATGAACTAACATGAGGGTACTGGGAATCAATGAGCCCAGGTCCTCTAAAAGAGCAGCCACTGTTCTTAACCTGGGCCCAATTATATCCTTTAAAAGTTCAATAGAAACAGAAATGATCAACTCTGAACTGAAGAGAACAATCAACTCTGTAAGGACTTCAAGGGGTAAAAACAGTTGGCACACAGGAACTTTAGCTCTGATGATAATACAGTGGTCTTCAAACTAGTTAGTTGTTAGGTAGAGCCCTGTTGCATCATTCCTGATAAATTTAATATATCCACAATACACTCCAGATTTTAAAAAAAAGAAGCATTCTTAAAAATTTTGGAATTTATATTTCAGTTACAATCTCTGCTTGACACTTTTTTTTTTCTTTTTCTTTTTTTCGGAGCTGGGGACCGAACCCAGGGCCTTGTGTTTGCTAGGCAAGCGTTCTACCACTGAGCTAAATCCCCAACCCCTCTGCTTGGCACTTTTGAATCATTCGAGCATCCTAGTTTTCCATGTTTTTTCAAGTAAAACATGAAAGGTTAGGTCCATGCTGAACTCCATGGGTGGCAGTAAGATAAGCAAAGACTACAGTTTCCAGCTGCATTTCGCACAGGGGAAATGGGGAGATGTTGGGACTCTTAAGAGAAGCCTGTTTGTCAGACAGGATTAATCAAAGGCCCATTACATTTTCTGCTCATTTTCCCTAGTTATTCTGCCCCTTCTTCCTTCCTAGTCTCTTCATGTATGGATTCCCACCATCTTCTGTACTGTAGTTAGAGACCAAATGATGGCAAGCACTGGATAGATAATGGTGGATAGCAGAAAGGATGACTTCTTTACGAGACAGAATTAAACTTTTCCTTATTCAGTGCCATTCAAGACTACTAACGAAAAGCGAACATAAGAGAGATTTTGCTCTCTCTCTCTCTCTCTCTCGCTCTCTCTCTCTCTCTCTCTCTCTCTCTCTCTCTCTCTCTCTCTCTCTGTGTGTGTGTGTGTGTGCTTGTGTGAAGTTATGAATATATCGCTTTACTTCTTTTGTGATGTGAGAGTTTAGATCTTTAGGTGACCCAAAAGGCCACTACTATTCCCCCTCAAGGGCCACTATTGCTCAGTTCTATACCGTCTTGAGACTCGTGATTCAGTTGGCAGGATTTTCCCCTCATAAAACACTGATTGCAAAGATTCCCTAACTCCTATTTTTACCCCGAAAGCTCCTCTGCCTGCGATGATAAACTTCTGCCAAATCCAATTCTAATTTTTCTGCTGATTGAACTTGGCCACAGATTGCAAATGGGTAACAATGGGGTGAGGAAGAAGCTTTTATTATCATGACTAACTGCAGCCCTTCCTACTGCCAGTCAAGAAATGGAACGTTCTTCATAAAGTAATGAAGAAACTTCTACTTTGGAGAATTAGTCTTTTATTGCTGTGATGAAACACCATGGCGAAAGGAACTTGGGGAGGAAAGGGTTTATTTGGCTTACACTTCCATATGGCAGTTCATCACTGAAGAAAATCAGAACAGTAATTCAAACAGGGCAGAAACCTGGAGGCAAGAAATGATGCAGAGGCCATGGAGGAGTGCTTCTTACTGGTTTGCTTCCCCTGACTTGTTCAGTCTGATTTTTTGTAATAGTCCCCAGGATTACGATCTCAGGGGTGGTACTACCCACAATAGGCTGGACATCACCTATCAATCACTAATCACTACAGTCTTGCCTACAGCCTGATCTTATGTAGGCATTTTCTCACTTGATGTTTCCTCCTCCCACATGACGATAGCTTGTGTCAAGTGGACATAAAAAGAGCCAATAAAGGGAAGAAATGTTAGATGATTGTTTTGACACTGGAGTTTATTATTAAAGTTAGACGTAGAGAGAGGACTGGGTTTGATAGATGTGTAGTATTAGGATTCTCTATTAGGGCTCTGTGTTGGTGTTTCCTGAATCTGCCTACTACGAATGATCTAACTCCTAGTTAATTCTCCTAACCAGATCTCAGGTATTCCAAACTAGTTACAAAGGTTTTTCTTATATACTTACAATTCGGGTTCCAAGCAAGAAACTGAATTCCTGTAAAGCAACATGCTCCCACACATGCAGTTATTGTGATGCTTTCAATGTTGGTAATTAATCTGCCCAGGTCTCAAGACCCAACAGCAGGCTCATCAAAGACTTGTTTGTACTGTGGTAGGGAAGCATCATTTTTTTCTTTCTGGGGTGGGAAAGTCTGGACTTGCTCCTCACCTGGCGTAGCTGGTCTCTCTCACTCACTGAGGTTCTCTAACAACCTTTCAGATCATCATCTGATACTAAAGTAGATTAAAGCTAATGTTTTGGTTGAACCTGAGTTCAATGTCAAGTCTTGAATGACATCTTCTGAATAGATGTGAACAAATATGTATTTATCCCAAATAAGATATCAGCAGCAGATAGGAAATGAATTTCACCTGAGTCCACATTAGTGATCCGATCAGTTTATTGAAACTACGGGCAGGAGCACCTTCTGAAGCTCTCTGCCCAACTTGTAGGCAACTCCAAGAAAATGTCTCCTCTTGTGTCAGGCATGGTGACACATGCCTTTAATCTCAGCACTCACAAGGCAGCGGCAGGTGGCTCTCTGTGAAATAAAGGCAAACACGGTCTACAGGGTGCAATACATGCAGGCCATCCAGGCCTAGATAACTGGACTGTCTAGAAGGGGGGAGATCACTTCTCTTTCTTTCTAGCTGAAGTTTATGAGTGTCACCTTAGCCTCACAGCTTCCATTAGCTTTCCATTAGACACAGGAGCCACCTTCCTTCCTTTGTCGATGATTTCCAAGAAAGAATCTGATTGACTTGTGTCCAAGCAGATACCTTCCTTCAATTCATAGGTGGTGTTCTGTAAAAACCACACTAACCACAAAGATTTGCTCTGCAGCCCTCAACTACTTCTTTCATAAGCGAATGATTACATGCAATTAGCCGGCTAGTCCCACAGAGCACACAACATCTATTAGGACCTAAGGACACTTGGCCTGCCATACGTGAAAAATCTCAGACAATTCCAATTTTCGACTTCCTCCTCTTTCCAGTCTTTGCTCTAATGCATGCATATAATCTGGTTTTGTGGTTCCCAACTCCCAGATTTAACGCGTCATTTTGGCTTTAAGCAAATTCTTTGTAACCTGCATTTATAAAACAGTGAAATCTATTGATAATATATTTAACCTATGTCTATAATTTTGAAAAGTGCTGTATCTCACATACATATACATATAATAACAGGATGACTGTTATTCATTAGCTTGTTGGCAGTCAAGAGTTTTACATATTACTGCATATTGTTAAAAAAAAACCTCTTGAAGTTGATTATTCATATTTACCCACAGAATGATAAAGAGTTAATGACTTCCTGAAAGTTTCATTTAATGTTTTAGCACATATTTAAAGGGGGGACTTTTCAGAACATGTTAATAAAATAATAACAAATATTCTTCAAGTCAAACAATTAAAAGATTCACTGCCTTATATTAAATACCTTCCTAGTTTCACTCTAATTCTTGTCACTCCATCTAATTGCTTCATTATGGATTACACCAATAAATAGCGGCAGGATTCTAAAAGTGGTTTATCTGTATTATGAAAAATGTAAGCAATGTGATGTATTTGTGTGTTTGATCTCTCCCGGAGAGAGAAGACTGCATTCACAGGAACTAATGATTTAAGCTATTAAAAATAAATTACCATGATTTCTGTGGGTTTAATTAAGTCATTTTACCTTTTCCCTAAAATAATTTGTTAATACTACTTAATCTTTTACAGATGTTTTACAGATCAAAAAAAAATTTCCCAGTGCCATATTATAAATATAAAAATTGGATGCAACTAAAACTAAAAAGTGTTTATATTTTTTTTCCCTAAAGAACTTTAGTGATGGGGGAAAACAAGAAAAGGCAGAAATCCTTTGTCTATATGCATACTTAATCCAACTTAATTGCATTTGATTTCATACCTTTCAGAAATATTTTATACCGTATTTTTGAATTGTAAATGGTAATGTTGCTCAGTGTTTACACAAATTTGAACAAACTTGCACAAATCAAGAAATCAGACAAGGATTAAATTCCTAGCGGTGTCATCTCAGGTTTTCTACTCTGCTGATTTTTCATCCTTACCCCAACCAAGCAGAATGCCTTGCCTATAGAAAATTCTCAATAATTTGCTGAATCAATATCACGTAATACTTTATGTAACAATTTAAATGTAAGAGATCCATGAAGTGATTGTGACATTCATTTAAATAACCTTCCCAGAAGTCTCCGGATGAAGTGTAGTAACATTGTTAAACTTGTGTGGTGATTCACTCAGCAGTGGATTTTGCCAACACTGGTAGGAAATTTGCTTGCTAATCTCTCCCAAAGTACTTGTGATTTTGAAAGAAACAACATGTCTGTTTTTCCATTGTTAATACAACTCCTTTCTCTACTAATGACTTTATCTGCCTGCCTACAAGGCATTGTCAGCACTTGTGTGCAAATAGTAACTGGGTCCTGGTAACAAACTGGAATAGCAATTTACTGCATATAGAAAGCTTTTTAAAAGGGTTTGTGTTTGTTGAAAACAAAATAATTAAAGCAGAAAATGTTATTCAGAATATAATTTATTTCTTTCTCAATAAGCTTTGACTTACCTCTCCTATGGTTTCTTTCTGTTTTATTTACCTGCGTTTCATTGCTGTGACGACTGCTCCCTGGATTCTGATATTTTACCTGTAATTTTCTCAAAAAGAATAAGTACTGTAGAGACAGAAAAATCTTAAATGCTGTTCTTCATCCCCCTTGTGTCCTTAGCTCAATATAAGAAATCCATGAAGATGTGTCGAATGTGATAGTTTCGCTGATTTGGTGTTAGATTTCAGACTGAGATTTATAGATTAGGTAAAGCTATTCATTAGACTTGCTCTTATTAGAAGTCTTCTTTTTGAAGCTCTCTAGTGGGGTTTCCAGACTTCTCAGTCAACCCTCGACTTTCTGAGTTTAACTTGTTAAATCTAATTTTAGTTGTCTTCTATAATAACTGATGAGAAAAGAAACCAGGAGGAATTAATTATGAACAGTGTTTGCATGCAGAAATGTCCAAGGCCCTGTTCAGTACCTGCAATTCCTTCTGCCTCCCAGAATATTTTTCTGAGTCCTTACAGATTACAGAGGGTCCTGCTATATTGAAAACCGTTTGTCACATGACCATCCTCTCCACTCACCCTCCCTATCCCATGCGTGGGCTCTTTGTCCCCACTGTGCACTTTTGGCAGCTGGCACAGCCATGGCTTCGTTTCCCCTCCTTTTGCTCCAGCACAGACTCAGACTCAGTCACAGTGGTCTCTCACCTCACTAGCTGGACATTCATCTTTCTATTTCCCTTTATACCCCCATGCTTCAGATGCTCTCCTCACTACAGATGGATATAAAGTTTGGTAACCCCTCCCCCTTTTTAAAGAATTTTTGCTGAAGGGTTTTAAATGTTAGAATATTCAGATTACTACCAGTAGACATTAGTTCATATTTTTCAGCTTGCAATTCGGATCCCTCACAACAAGACCCGTGTAACAGAAGTGGTAGTTTAGTATATACTTACCACATACCTAAGGCCAGAAGGTTTTACATATGCTATTTTTAATTCATTAATTCTCATCGTAATCTTAGGGAATAAGTAATATTGAGTGTGAGCAAACTATCTTTCTGAATTTGTCCATTGCATGGCCAAATTTGGTAATGGATTGATATAGTTCAGAATTTGTTTTTGTTTTCCTGTTTTACCCTTAATTCTACCTCTTCAGGACCTGACCATGTGCCATCTGCATGGGCCACAGAGGTCTGTTCTTCATGAACCATCAACCTCAAAAAGCTATGTGAAGGTCTATGTGAAGATCTTTCAGTATCCCTTCCCTTTGTCCTTGATTTGAGTGAAGATGGCCCCAGAGACTCATGCATTTAAATGCTTGGATCCCATTGTTTGGAAAGGATTAGGGCTGTGGCCTTGTTGGAGGAGATATGCCAGTTCGAAGTTCCCCAAGACAGAACTAGTCTCTCTTCCCTCCCCTTCCCCTCCCCTTCCCCTCCCCTTCCCTCTCCTCCCCCTCCCCTTCCCCTCCCTTCCCTTCTTCTATCCCTTCCCCTCCCTCCCCTCCCTGCCCCTCCCCTTCCTTCCCCTCCTCTGCTCTCCCCTCCTCCCCTCTGCTCCCTTCCCCTCTCCTTTTCCCCTGCCTGAAGATCAGAGGTAAGCTCTCACTAAAAGCTGCTGTTGCCTTGCTCCCTGGCATGAGGGTCATGAACTCTAACCCTCTGGAACTGTAAGCCCCCAGTTAAATGCTGCCTTTTATCAGTACTCTTGGTCATAATGTTATGTAATGGCAATAGAAAAGAGACGAAAACACCTACCTTGCAAGTTCTGCAGTCGCCAAGGCCAATTTTGTATATCTCCTATCCAATTAAAGATGGAGAACACTTGAAATGGAGCCACTATTTGTATTTCCCTGCTTTTAATTTTTTTGATAATTGATTTCCTTCCGTCTTTGTGAGTCTCTGGATTTATGCCTGCGTGCTTATTTAGTAAAACTGGACTCCCCACTGGATGACGGCCCCATTTTAATTTTTAGTCTGTATATTCTTGTTTTGAAAACAGGCTGTCTGCATTAGGTTTCTATTGCCCTGATAAACACCATGATGAAATGTAAGTTGGGCAGGAACTGGTTTATTGTCTTATAGGGTACAGTCCACTGTAGGGGGAAGCCAAGGCAGAAACCCAGAGCAGGAAAAAAGCAGCGAGCACAGAGGAACACTGCGTTCTGGCTTCCTCTTCATGGCTTGTTGGACTATATTTCTCATATAACTCAAGATGACCTGCCCAGAGGTAACATCTCCCACAAGGGGCTGAGCTCTTCTACATCAATCTTTAATCAAGAAAATATCAAAAGATTTTCCTACAGACAAACTAATGGAGGCATTTCCTCAGTTAAGTTTTGTTTACCCAGATGACACTTACGTTAAGTTGACAAAAAAAAAAAAAATCAATCAAACAAACAACAACAAAAGACAAAGGTCACATGTACCTCTGCTAAGAGAGTCTCTGTGTGCTTCCTCCATACACATGTGGCCTCCTCCCTAATAAGCAATGTAAAACAAAGTTGCATCTTTAAGTAGCATCTTGGAGCTTGCCATGTTTGCACAAGCTTGTAAGCCATTCTAGAGCAGAGACACTAAAATCAACATTTCAAGGTTAGCCTTGGCTATAGGGAGTTCCGAAAGGCTAGCCTGGGCTATATGAAACCCTGTTTCTAAACAAACCAACAATGAAAGTGGAGGGGGGAGGGAGAAAACAGACATCTTGGGGCTGAGGAGTAGCTAAGACCCTGGGTCCAATACCAACATGAGAAAAATCCGGAGTTGTATTTGAAGGCAGGGGACACATACTTGTCAGTGAGAACATAATTTGAGTAAAAGGCTGGTGTGCTGGGTCAATAAACAGACTGATATATATATATATGTATATATATGCACATATATAACATATAATGTATGATATATGTAATATATAATATATTATATAACTATAATATAAATAAATAAAATATAAATATATAGACAAAAATAGCACAAACAAGAAAAAATTCAATGTGTTAAAGCAAGATTATTCTCTACATTCTTTTGAAGCAAAGAGACTAGAAGTCAGAGGTTAGGACCTATAACCCCTGATTTGTGCTAGAACCTGTTCTGACTTCGGCCTAGGTTGGCGTGCCTCACCTTTTTAGAGCATGTAAGTTTCCTCTTCCTGCCCAGTCCAGTTCATCAGTCCTGACCTAGCTCAAATTCTAACAGTTTAGTACTTTCCATAAAAGTGCTTTAAAGGTTAACTGCATTTTGTGATAATGTAAGTGTCAATCTAGAAGCTGAAAGAGTGTTTGTCTTGGCCACAGACGTCATGTTCCTGAACTAGGTCGGCCACAGTGAAAAACTGTTTTTACTTTATGTGTGTGAGTATTTTGTCTGCATGTACATATGTACGTGTGCCATATTCATTCTTGCTGCCTGGAGAGGCCTTAGAGGGCACTGGATCCCCTCAGACTGCAGTTATGGATGGTTGTGAACGGCCTGTGGGTGCTGGGAATCCAACCCAGGTCTTCTGGAAGAGCAGCCACCACTCTTATGGTCAGAGCCACCTCTCCAGACTCAGAGGCTACAGTATTAACACTGTCTGAGACGGCTGGATCTTGACGGTTTCCTGATTATACAGGTCACTCTTAACATGCATGATATTAATTGAAAGGGACAGAAATGAAATTTTACTGCTGCTCTTCTGTTAAAAATCGAGTTGCAACTCTTCCCTAAGACTTGGAGGCTCCATCAAACTGCTGGGTGGAGCTTCTCAGAGGACAGTTAGGTTAAATTCCTGTCTGCTAGCGTAACGAAGTATCATTGAGAGTGTCCTGGATTGGTTCTTGCCCATTGGCTGGGTCTCAAGTTGGGGCAGTCATCAGTGGCCATTATCTCAGATCCTCCTCTACTTTGTCCTTGTACTTCTAGTAGGCAGGACACATTTTGGGTCCAAGGCTTTGTGGGTGGGCTGCTGTCTTTATCCTTCTGCCGGGAGTCCTGCCTGGCTACAGGAAGTGGCTCTTTCCTGCTAGGAATCTCAACTGGAGTCGCCCCCTTAGACCCTCTGAGGCCTCTCCCCATCTGAGGTCTCTGGCACATCTTAGAGATTGTCCCCATCCCCAAGCTGATTTTCTGTTTCTCTCCCCTGCTCTTCCTACACAATCCTCCCGCTCCCCTACTCCCCTCCGCATCCCCTCTCCCACCCACTTCCCTCCATTCATAGCCTTGTGATAATCTATTTTGTTTCCTATTCTGAGAAAGATTAGCCGTCCTCCCTTGGGCTCTCTTGTTCTTTGTGTTCTTTGTCTGTTCTCTATGGCTAATATCCACTTTTAAGGGACTCCATAGCATGCATGACCTTTTCGGTCTGGGTTACTTCACTCAGGGAGAGATATGTTCTAGTTCCATCCATTTGCCTGAGAAGTTCATGATGTCCTTGTTTTAATGGCTGAGCGGTATTCCATTGTGTCGATATAACAGATTTAAGATTGAGGGACCCGAAGAGGAGAGGGACTCCACAGGAAGACCAACGGAGTCATCTAGCCAAGAGTCACCAACTTGAGTGAACAAGGCTGGGCCTAGGCCCTCTGCGCATACGTAGCAGATGAGCAGCCCAAACAAGAGGAGCAGGGGTTGTCCCTGAGTCTGATGCCGACCAGTCTCCCTGTGGATCCCACACTCTTATATGGACAGCCTTGTTTGGCCTCAGTGGGAGAGGATGTGCCTAGTCCTGCAGCAACTTAACGTGGGGGGTGGGTAGGGTAGGGACAGGATGAGGGTGTGCATGGTGACACCTAGAAGGGGCTTCCTTCTAAGGGGATGGGGGGAGGACTTATTAGAGGGGGGATACTGGAAGGAGAGGAAGGGCTGATATTGGATTGTAGAGTGAATAAATAAATACATTTAATTTTAAAAAATCAAATTGCAGTCTCTGCTTCTTCCATTGTCCCCGGGAGTGAGCTGCTTGTATTGGTGCTTTCCTTCCAAGTAATCAAGACAGTCGAAAATCCATACCCAAGCTGATGGTTTTTTCTTTGAAATTCTTCTTTCTTTGGACCTCTGTGTCTTTTCCAAACCGCCCACGGGTTTGGAAACCTGCGGGCTGTGGGTTGCGGGCTGCGGGACAGGAGGGTTCTAAGCCCAGTTGCAAAGCCTGGGACTCCCGAGTGCATCGTGGAGCCTAAGAGCCAGGCGGAAAGCACCCCAGTGAAGCTCAGAGGTCCACCTTCTTCCCAGGTGTGCCTGGCTTTTTCCGGGTCCCTGCTCCAGCGCGCAGGTGTCCGGACTTGCTCCAGCGTCCCAGCCCGGCGGGCGAGGAGGAAAAGAAAGAGTGCTGTGTGCAGGGCCGGGATTTTGAGTTCAGACAGGGCGCTGGCCTGTGTGCGCTGCTCTGGGTAGCGACTCGGAACCTGTTGTAACTCGCCGCCCCCTGGTGACACGTTCGGCACCGCCCGGGAGGTGCGGCCAGCTCCCGCCCGCGCAGGTGCGCCTCCCTCCTGCCGGCTTCCTGGGCGCCACCTTCGCAGCGGCGGCGGCGGCAGCGGACGCAGTAGCTGCGGGTGAGTGGAGCGCGGGGACCGGACGCGGCCTGCAGAGCGTGGGGCTGCGCTCCAGGGCTCTTAGGACTTGGGGAGAGGGAGTTACAAAGTTTTGAAAGTGATGTCTCTGACTTTGGAGGTGCGGTCTAGAGGACAGGCGCCGCCCCCCGGATCGCTTGAGGAATTTCCTGCTGGCGAGAAGGACCCTCGGAGAGGACTAGAAGGAAGAGGGTCTGGGGAGAGTGAGGAGAGAGGTTGGAAGTGTTGATCAGGGATACCAGGAAGCCCAGAGCTAGGCTGCAGAGAGCTCAAAGGCCAAGCAGAAGTTGAAGAGGAAGAGTTTTTTTTTAATAATCCACTTTCTCTCTGCTGGAAGAGTTTGGGTGCCTTGGGTCTGTGACCTCACTGAGCTCTCCAGATGATTCTGATCCCTTGGGAAACCGCTCCTATAGATTGTGACCTTAAGCACAGAGTGTGACTGCATGAAGGGGTTCCTGGAAGGGGTCTTGGAGACTTCAAGCCAGTTCTGTTTGATAGGTTTCCTGTGCGTAAGGGACAGGAGAGCTTGTGTTAGCTGCTAGATTCATGAGTGTGTAAAAAGACAATCGTGCGTTTTAAGGACAGACGGGAGGTTGTGGGAATGCTGGTGACCTGTTGGCTATGGTTAGTGTGATAAGGCTACAGATTACAAGGTCTCTCTGCTCTAGAGGCGGAGACTAAATAAATACATACCAAGACATGCTGGTTGCAAGCAGTTGAAGCGAGATTATAATTTCTCACAGCCCATTTTCAGACTCAACCTACTAAAAGCATTCCAGGTTACTGGCAGGTCCCGCCCTTCTTTCCCTTTCTCATCCCAACAAGCCCAAGGGCCCAAGGACATCTGACTGATGCTGAATCAGCGCTGACAAGCCAGAGGGAAAGGAGGCAGATGATGAGAGGAGCTTGGGAGAGAAAGCAGTTTGGAGTTTTCCAAAGAACCAGTGGTGATTGCAAAGGAGCAGAGATCTGTCACTCTCCTACTTAACTGTCACACTTAGTTCCAACACCATCAGATGGCTAATTCCACCCCTTTGCTTTAGAGGCAGGATATTAGGAGGGTTGTACTTCTACTAAGGGTGTTTGGTGCACCCTGCAGAGCCTGCCTGAGGGAATGGGTGGATCTCCTTCTTAAGCCTGGCAGGTGGAGACTGCAGCTGCTCAGAATTTACTGTGGGAAGGAGCTCAGTTGAATAGTTGGTGAAAGGGATTGCGTAGATGCAGAGACAGACCACACCCCTGGTGCTGACTCAGTGATGTCTCTGCGATTATGATTTTGACTTTACTTCATAACTGACAAGATTCATGGGGTGGAATAAATAATATAGGTACATATGTATAATGATTACACTGTTAATTACAATTATTAATTATATCGATTAATTGTGAATTATAATTATTTTAAATATTATAATTAATTATAGTAATTAATTATTAATGAATTACCTGCCTCTTTCTGCAGTTGTCACATGTCTTACAGTTTATAGTCACGCTTGTTCGAGAATACTTTTTTAAAGATATTTTATATTATTGGGTTTGGGTGTGTGTGTGTGTGTGTGTGTGTGTGTGTGTGTGTGTGTGTTACAAAGTATATCGAGAGAAAAGGACAACTTTGGGGAGGTAGTTCCCTCCCAATGTGGAATCCTGAATTAACCCGGGTAGTCAGACTTGCTGCACAAGGCTTTTGCTGGCAAAGGCATATCTTAGCCCTTATTAGTATTTTCTCAAGCTGACTCTCTCACTGGGTTCAATTAGACTAAATCACAACAATTTATAACACACAACATTGTTCTACATTGTTCCAGAATACTGTGGTGAACCTGTGGTCTCAGTAAAGCAGAGGCCTCCAATGATCATAAACCCAGTTATAGAATGCCTTTCAGAAAGGACCCACTTAGTTTCATTTGACTAATTGTTTGCAAAGTGACAAGCTATCCTTGTCTAGCTAGTTAGGTGAGTGTGCTTGTTTGCCCCTTTTGTAGCTTATGAGATGTTAATGTCTACAAATAATATCTCTTGACTGTAATGTCATTGTTAAATGTGAAGTGTACTTTTGTTCAGGTAAGGTCAATGTGTGAGTTGTGTCTTTCTTTTTTTTTTTCTTTCTTGGAGCTGGGGACCAAACCCAGGGCCTTGCGCTTGCTAGGCAAGCGCTCTACCACTGAGCTAAATCCCCAACCCCTGTGAGTTGTGTTTTTGAGCTTTGTTGGTGACTATATCATTTGTAGGTCAGAATATATTCTCTCTTCAGCCCACAGTTCTAAACAGAAGACAAGACTTAAATATCCCAGGGATAAAGTTTTGTACAAATATCACTAAAGTGACATTAAAATCAAAGTCAACATTTTTGTTTTTGAGAGTGTATCAGGGTTTCATAGGGAATGGAGAGAATGCCCTTCTTTATGAGAAGATGGTCTCTGAATGAAGTGTCCCAGCCCCCACAAGTGGGGCACAGTTTGTAGGAAGGAAGGTACTGCCAGTCACAGTCAGCCTGATTGCTGTGGTCACCTGAGACAGGAGTTGGTGAGATGGAGGGAGGCTCCAGTGGTGGGTGTATGTGTAGCAGCAGAGGGATGAGTTGTGAAGGATTGCATAAGGAAATCAGGAAGGCCAATATATAGAGGGAGACAAAATGGGGTTTGGGGAAGAAAAGGGTTTTTTTAGTGGCTGTGATTCTGTAGAATGTGAATGGGGTGAAATGATCTGTATGTGCTCTGTGTGTGTGTGTGTGTGTGTGTGTGTGTGTGTGTGTGTGGTGTAGGTGTGTGTGTGGTATGTGTATGTATGTGGTATGTAGATATGTGTGTGGTGTGTAGGTATGTGTGTGGTATATGTGTGGTGTGTAGGTATGTGTGTCTGTGGTTGTGGTGTATGTGTGCAGTGTATGTGTGTGTGGTGTATGTGTATGTGTGTAGTAGGTGTGTATGTGGTGTGTAGGTATGTGTGTATGTGTGGTGTGTATGTGGTGTGTAGGTATGTGTGGTGTGCGTGTGGTGTGTGTGTGTGTGTGTGTGTGTGTGTGTGTGTGTGTGTGTGTGTGTCTGCTGCATTCTGCCTTGTGTGTTATATATTCAAGTGAAGGACAGTGTATGTTCATGTGGAGGTAAATTTTAGGTATCTCCCTCTTACTTTGCAATTTATTTTTTCAGACAAGGTTTCTCACTTAACCTGAGGTTCACAAATTGTGCTAGGCTGCCCGACTCGTAAGTTCCAAGGATCTAAAGTCCCAACACGGGGATTTCAGGCACAGCACTACACCTGGCTTTTACTTTGCTGCTGAGAATCCCAACCTGGGACCTCAGTTTTGCTTAATGGCAGGGACTTGTCCCTAATCGCCGGACAATCTTCACATTACCAGGTGGAAAGACACTAACAGAAGAGATAGTCACTGGACATGTCTATTCTGGGGAATTCTTTAATTACATGATTGTGGATGATTTGAAGAAAGTCCTCTGGGGTCATCTAATAATCGTGTGACTTTTATTTTGTATTATTGTCTCATTGCCCTTAGAAGAAGGGTAAGATGTCCCCTGGGGCGCATGATCTTTATCGTTTGAACTGTATACCCTATAATTTTTAGACTGCTCATCCCTGGTGAAAGTGAAATTGAAATCAATGATTAGCTTCTTTTGGATACTGGCATAGTGTCAAGTGTAGTCTCCTGTCCTGGCAGGAACCTATTTTCCGAGGTTTATACAAACCCTTTATAGTGATGATGATGTCAAATGAGTAACATGTGGGCTCTTCATACTATCCATTCATTAAAATATCCATCACTCTATTCCAAACGTGCTCTGTTCCCCCAGAGAACTGGAAACAAGACACCATTCTTGGACATCGGGAGGCTCCCAGTTGATAGACCTGAGAACGATGTTAAATACACACAGAAGGCGGCTTCAGGTCCTTTCGGATAGCGTATGGATTCCTTAGTCATTTGTTAAACTGAACATGAGCAGATCTGAGTTAACTTAAAATTTGGATGGAGTACTTAATTCCACTGACTTTCAGGTTTTCCCACTGTTGTGAAATGTTTGTGCCAGGTGATGACTTCTTTATCCCGGTTGGTTCTCACTGTGAGCGCTCTAAGAGGTTTCCCTCTCAGTGGAATATCTCTGGGAAGCCCACCATTTCTTCTCGCCATATTTCCATTTCAAAAGGGTTTCACTCTAATTAACATCAGGATGCATCTGTGATGGTGTAAAACTCACTCATTTGGGAAGGAAAGGGAATACTCACCCCACCGAAGAGTGGCCTCCTCCCCCTCCCCAGTGGTTGTGATGGGATCTTTCCACGTGGGGTTTTTATATGGGCTGTCAATTATATGCTCACACAAGTAATGATGACTTTAATTTTTAACAGTACAATGCTCTGCCTAGTCACTCCAAATTGTCTAATCTGCCTCATTTAGCAGCTGTTCCTTGATGTTTTGAAAGAACTGTGTTTTCCTCAAATAAATATAATTTTTGATTTGTTGGCTAGAGAAATATGTAGCATAGCTAAGTGGCTGTGTTCCCTGTGGTGTATGCTCAGTCCCTCCCCCCACCTCCTTCCCGCTTTCCTTGCCATTTTCTGCTTCTACTGTTAAAAAAAAAAAAAAAAAAAAAAACAAAGGAGCTGGAAAACTGCCTCTTGTCTTTCTAGCTTCTTTTATCCCTTTGTATTCTCTCTCCTCTTCTATACTTTTTCTTTTCTGTTTCTCTCATTTCTTTTCATCTACCCTATCTGGTATTTTTTTCCTCTTTGCTTCATCTGGGCACCTATTTATTTATCTATGCATTTCCTTTTTGATGGCTGTCTGCCATCTCTATCAGAAATTTTTACTTTAATAAACTCTAGGTTTCCAGAAATCTGTAACACTGTACAGAAGTTAAAAGCCAAGCAAGGTTCAAAAGTCAAGTGAGGTTTATAATGGACATTTTAGTCCCCAGTACCTATAATCCATTATAGAAAATGTTTTCACACCTCACTCTGAATGTTAAATAAACAATCTAATGGTATATTTCCAGCATTTTGCATCTTCAAAATGATTGCTTTCTCTCACAACTGAAGGTATGATGATGGCCTTTGGTTTAGAATTAGGATGTTTTCCTTTTGCTGTGGCCTGTTAATTCTCTCTACTTTAGTTGTACTTAACTGATGAGGTGAACATCACTAAAATATAGACTTTGGGTTTTTCCATTTCCCGACAATGTAGACGTTGGCCTTGCATGATAATACTCAGGTAATTGTGGAAGTAAGACAATGAAAGCAAAAGATAGCATAGAAACAACATGCCCGGCCCGCAGTCCAGTGTGCAGTGAGTTGAAATACTGGCCGTTTGATGGACGACAGTCTAGAATTATATGAATGATAAAGTATTTTGCATGTCAGTGTTTATGTGCAAGATGCCAGGCTATTCAAAGGCCATTTACTTAGGAACTAATGGCTGTTGATACCTTCTGGGAAGGAAGAACCATTCTTTCTGGAATGTGTGGCTGCTGGTAGGTTTCCCATGCTCTAATGTATGGCCCTGCCCCCATGCACTCGTAGATAGCATTAATTGGACTTAGTGGATTATCAAAAGAAAAGGAAAGCCAGAGGTCAAGAGGGGACATGTTGGAGATGATTTGGAGGGGGAGTTGGAGGTGGGAAATGGGGGGGAGTAGATCACATCGCCTTTCATTACATACATTTATGAAATTCTCAAGATAAAGGAAAAATAATGTGTATGTATTATAAGAGTCTGACAAACTGTAGGCAGAGATGTAAGGGCACTTCATTTGTGTGTCTTGTTCAGTCTTCTTTGTAAAAAAGAAAAGCACAGTAGTAAAACAGCAATGAAGAAACTCAAAGTCTTAATGAATATGTGCAATTTCTATGTCGAACAAAAAGAAGGAGGAAGCATCAGTCCATCAGTCCGGAAGTGTTATGAGAAGGGCGCTGGTGGAGAGCTCTGTTCTTACAGCAGAGGTCCAGTTCTGAGGAGCCAGTCACCGTGATTTAAATCAGAAACCAGGACTCAGTTCTGCTGTTAATATTAGATCTTCCCATAGCTTGACACCACATTCTTTGCGGAGAAGAGTCACTCTACATTGAGCATGTTAAATGTTGTGTGTCAAAAAGCTGCAATTAGAAATGCAAAAGAAATGAGTGAAACCTTTCCAAGGTCAAGTGGTACAAAAACGAGATTCCAAAATGTATGACCGGGAGCCTTTGGGCATCCTAACTAGGTGTATGTCCGTGCCATACACACATGAACTTGTTGCGAAGTCATAACTTTGAGGTGCAAATGAGTAAACAATAAAAGTAAGACTTTAAATATTTGCATAGAAACTGTAGGCACCTAGTCAAGCAGACAGCAAGGAGCCAGCACTAGAGAACTGGATGGCCTGGCCGTGCTGTCCCCTCCATCGCTGTCAGTCAGACCTGGACCCTAAGATCAGATGAAAGTGAAGCAGACGCATTTCCTACTGTGGATGGCTTACATCCTGACGAGAGTCTATGAACACCAGCTTTGTTTCAGCATTATGTCCAAGGGTGGCACTGCCCTCTGGAACCCATAGGCCTAGACGTCCAAACTCAGCAACAGTCTGCACACTTCAAGATAATGCTTTGTTAACTAACACTTATGTGTACAAGTAGACTCTAAGCAAAAGAAAGAAGCCAATAAGATTATTGAGAAAATAAGTCTGAAGTAGAAGAGGTGACTTTTCAGATTTTCATTGAAAGTATCTCGGGATAAAAGAAATTAAATACATGAAATTATTTTTCTTCAGTTAAGGCACAGCTGCCTCAGCGAGCCAGATTAAAAGAGGGCCCTGAGGTCAGTGACTGAGGGAGGAGTAGACTCTGAGTGATAACCCTTTACATGCATGATTGTTCTCTCATGTTAAAGTCTTTCTATGGGAGATATGATATTAACATTTACACTTTCCTCAGCTTTCTAATTGCACAAATTTGTCTTCATTGACGTAATTTCCACTAAAGTTTGCCTATTTCAAGCTTCTTTTTAAGAGTCTGGGGGTGGGCTAGAGAAATAACTCAACAACAAAAAGCACTGGCTGCTTTTCCAGAGTTCCAGGGTTCCGGTTCTAGCATCCATACAGTAGCTCACAATTGTCTGTAACTCTAGTTCCAGGAGATCCAGCACCCTCTTCTGAACTCTACATGCAACAGACACACATGCTGTACAGACATACATGCATGTAAAACACTCATACACATAACATAATGAAATAAAGACCTTAGAAAGAGCCTGCAGTTGCTTCGTTTGGCTGTGCATTTTGACATGTCGTTTGCAGACTTTCGTTTCTTCAGAGGTGAGGTGCACAGCTTTTGTTAAAATTACTTGAAACACCATTTTAAGGGTCTTGGTAGGGAATATATTTGCTATGCCTCCTTAAATCATCTGTCTACAAATGCCAACATGTCCCCAGAACGACCTTTTGTTTCCTTAAGTAGATTCAAAAAGTGGGACAACAGTGCTCATGACACATGTCAAACATTTTGACGGCTAAGGCCACTTCTTGCCCGTGGTGTTTTGTCTAAATGTGTTGTAAGTTTGATGAAGTCTCTGGCATCTGGAGACTTGTAGAGGGTGGAGGTAAAGTGAGGAGGAGAGCCAAGGCAGAACAAGATGGGAGATGCAAGGAACACTCCTCATTTCTCCTGTATAATTGCGCAGTGAATAGAATTGTAAGTTGTTATGTAAGAGAACAGCCCTTATCTGAGACAGCTTTGCCAGCTCACCAGTAAGGTAGCACACACCCCTCAGAGGCTCTTAGACAGCTCCTGTCCTGGCGAGCCAATGCATGCCACAACTATTCCACACAGCGAGTGCTACTAAGTGAGTGAGGTGATAAAAGTAGGCATGGGATGAGGATGGGTCCTCTTTAAAACCAGTGGTCTAGGAGACCCCTCTTGGGAGATTGGTAAGAAAGCAGTATAAACAGGAAACATTCAAGGCTCGTGGAACAACTAGTCCAACAATGGTTGGGGGGTGGGGGTAGAAGGGAGTAGACATTTGTTGGATGTCTGGGAAAGTGTTCAGCAGAAGTAAGCCAAGCTCCTCATCAATACTGACAACTAAGAAACAGGCCCCTCTGAGGATGAGCTGTGAGAGAGTTCTATACCTTTCCCAGATCCTGGCATCAGGGGTCAGGGTATGAGTCATCGGCTTTTGGAGAACTTTGGCATTCTTGGTTATCACTTTTTAAAAGTCATTTCCCCGTGCCTACAGTATCTTCAAGGAAAAGATGTCCTTCTTCATCACCCTGTTCTCTCTTTTGCCTGTTTTCACTGGTGTGTGTGTGTGTGTGTGTGTGTGTGTGTGTGTGTGTGTGTGTGTGTGTGTGTAAGAGAGAGGGGGGGAGGAGGAGGGAGGGGAGGAGGGGGGGAGACTTCTCAACCCTCAAATCTGGGTTCATAACTGGAGGACTGATTAATCGATATTAATTGATAACTTCACTTTGCTATTTCATCAAGTTGCAAAAGTCTTTTTTCTGTCTGACACTTTCAGTGTATTTTGATTGCTTATGTTCGCTACCCGTGGCCTTCTGGCATTCTCTTTTCCCTCTGAACAAACCCCTGTCTACCTAGTATCCCTGGGACTACACTGTTATAGACAGTGTCATTCCTTTCTCCAGCAACTGTCAATTGTCTTATGATCCCGAGGAAGAAATGGGACTTAGTGGGCCACTGGTCTCTCAGTAGTGGAAGAGTGGAGCCCCCCAATCCTGTGTAGATACCCATAGTTGCTATGTGTTCACGGCTGACAAACCATGCCAGTCTTCACAGTAGCTTTCAAATCACTCTACTCCATTCACTGACTCTTAAAGTCTTTGTGCCTCTGATGGGTGGTGTTCACTGGGCCTAGTACATGGGTGGTGCAGGGTGGGCTGAGAGGGAGGGGTGAGGAGTGATAGAGATGGGCTAGCCACTGAGTGACCCCAGGTCTCTTCTTTGCACATCAATCAGGTTTCTGCATTGACCATCCTCTGCAGAAAGGACTCCTTCAGAATGAGGGATTTTCTGGTCTGTGAGTGTAAACACAGACTCGTAGAAGGCAACTTAACAACAAAGCAGCGGTTATCTCACAAAGCAGCGGTTATCTCTAAAGTGCTCTTGTCCCTGCTGCACCAGCAGACATGCTCTGCCTGATTGTAACATTCTACAGCTATGCAAATCCTGCCCTCCCCCTCCAAACACTAGGCACAGCATCTTTAGCGCCATGAAAGCTAGCCTGTAGGAGGTTTCCAGCTCTGTTCCTTCTTAATTTCTCTGTGTCCTATGGCTAAAGTGGAATCCAAACTCCATTACACTTTCCTCCAGTTTCATCTTAACGATACACCAAACAGCATAACTGTAATTAATTTTAATTCTCAGTCTTCCCGCTGAGATAGGTTTATATGGACACAAAACCCATTCAGGAAACAAGAAAAACGAGTCATGCTCCCATCTCATTGGCATCACTACTGGTGTTGAAAACACAGTTCAGAACCTTCGTTATGATTAACTTAAATGTACAAAAGCGGCTTGCGGAGTGACTAATGCAAATAAGAAATGGAAACACAGGGTTTCAGGAGAATCCCCCAAAGATAAGTGATATCTGTATTGCTTCCAGAAGGTTCCGCTGAAGCTAATCCCTGCTCTTTGAGACCCGGAGTGCTCAGGATGTTTTCCCTGTTCTTTTGGAAGTCATGTGCTTTGTGTTACCACAACACCTCCGCATAATAGAAACAGTGGTGTGCTTGAATCTGAGCAAGTTCTGCATCAAGAATTTGATTTTTAATTAGGCTGCAGTATTTTCTAATGCGTCATACCATAGCTACTAAGGTAGTATATTATGCTATGGTTGTTATTATTATCACTGTTATCGTTATTATGTCATTACCCAAGTATTTAACAGTTAGTAGTGAGCATTAAGAATTTTGCTAGATGGACAATCGTCACCCTCACAAAGCACAGTGAAGAGAACAGTTGGTCTATTGCTGACCTGTGACCTGGGCCGGGAGCACTGTGACAACTCTGTGAGGGAGTTTCTGTTCTGTTCCTTCTTCCCCTCCCACCTTCCCTCCCTCCCTCCCTGGTTCCTGCCTTCTCTTCCTTTTTTCCTTTTATTCTTTTGGGGTTCACATATCCCATTAGCTTTTCCTTCTGAATACTCTGTACTGTTTGCACCGCTGTAAGGATTACTAAACAGTTTTTTTTCCCTTTTTTATTGGATATTTTGTGTATTTACATTTCAAATGTTATCCCCCTCCCCCTTTCTCATACTCCCTGCCCCCTCCCCCTGCTTCTATGAAGATGCTCCCACTCCTACCCACCCACTTCAACGCCCTGGCATTCCCCTACACTGGGGCATCAAGCCATCACAGGACCAAGGGCCTCTCCTCCCACTGATGCCAGATAAGGCCATCCTCTGCTACATGTGTGGCTGGAGCCATGGGTCCCTCCATGTGTACTCTTTGGTTGGTGGTTTAGTCCCTGGGAGCTCTGTGGGGTCTGGTTGGTTGATGCTGTTTTTCTTCCTATGGGGTTGCAAACCCCTTCAGCTCCTTCAGTCCTTTCTCTAACTCATCCATTGCGGTCCCCATGCTCAGTCTAATGGTTAGCTGCAAGCATCCTCATCTGTATCCATAAGGCCCTGGCAGAGCCTCTCAGGAGTCATCCATATAAGGCTCCTGTCAGCAAGCACTTCTTGGCATCAGCAATAGTGACTGGGTTTGGTGGCTGCATATGGGACGGATCCCCAGGTGGGGCAGTCTCTGGATAGCCTTTCCTTCAGTCCCTGATCCATTCTTTGTCCCCGTATTTCCTCCTGTGAGTATTTTGTTCTCCCTTCTAAGAAGGACTGACTCAAACCTTCACAGAAGACCTAATACCAATACTAAACAGTTTGATGTGTAGAGTTCTGAATCATGAGTTGCCATCAGTTCAGTGCATGGATCAACCAGGTCACTAAAGCTGAGAATAACTTCCGATGCACCTCTTTTAGAATTTATTTTTTTTCTCCATGGCAAAATAGTATACATTCAGAAAGAGGTTTCACAAATTAAGATCTTCTGTAGAAGAACCATTCACAGAAAAGCACCTCTGTGAGCTGGGTGTGCTGCTACAAGTCTGTAATTAGAATGGAGGAGGTAGCCAGCTGCTCACCAGCGGTTCCTAGATCACTGAGGGTGGGAGGCGGGGGCTGGGGTAGGTGATGTCAGGTTTAGCTAAGGCTAAACAGCACATCTCCTCTGCCTTACAGCTATCAGCAGGCACCTTGCCAGGAATGTCTGTCAGTCTGAGGCAGGCTCCCAGGACAAAGGTACTTCTGGAAAGAAATGCTAACTCCCACAGGCCAGGTCGTTTTATCTCACCATCTCCAGCAGCTGGGCCTCATTGTTGTTTCTGGGATCTCTGCTCCTACTGGGAGAACAGTCCATCTGAATTTTTAAAGTAGACCCCTGATTCTTGGAGAATGTCAGGCACCCAGGAATTTAGAGGCCTCAGATGTCAAAGGGCTTCAGCTCATGTTTGGACTGTCTGGTGAACACACCTAAGGAGTCCTTCCTGTGTACGTGCGTACGTGCGTACACGTGTTCCCCCCTATAGGCTATTCCTTACACACTTCCGCACAGTGGGAGACACTCCCCACCGTCTTCTCAAATGCCTTAAGGTATGTGCCTTTTTCTGGGTGGTCCCAAATCTTTCTCCCTTCACAGCCTGCCACATTCTCTGGCAAGAATAAGCTTTGTCCCAGGGCTCACCCTCTGGCTCAGGACCCTCTATCTTATCCAACCCCTTTCACATGAGATTGGTCCTCAAAGACCAAATCAAAATGAAAATTTACTTCCATTTTGGGAATCATTCATTTGTTGTTGTTTTTGTTTCTGTTTGTTTGTTTTTTGTTTTTTTAAACTTTTCTTCGATTATAATTTTACTCTTTTTCATACTCTTCATAACATTCAGAAGTGCTTGCCACGGCACTAATGTTATTAAAAGGAGTGTTTGTAGCTTTTGGCTTCTATGCTTTTTTTGTTGTTATTTTTCATTTGGATGCTGTGATATTTAGTTAATATCCATAAAACACAACCAAACCGGAAGTGAAGCTTCTTCCTGGTTGGGAGGTGTTGACTTGCTAAGCACAGACAGGCCCCCTGGGCCAAGGAGTTCCTCTTCCCCTCTTTTCCTGTTCACCTCTCTGAGTATCTCTGCCCTTTGGCTGTTCCTAAATTGCATCATTGTGATAATCCGGTGTCAAATTTCTTAAGTTGATTTAAAAACTCTTATTAAAATCTAAAAGACCAGACCATACTAAGCAGTTTGGAAGGAGGGGGGAAAACAGTAAGCATTTACATAATTTGACTTTAAGCTACAGCATCCCAGAACTCTGAAACTGACATATAGATCCATGAAGAGATCCACGAAAGAGAAAAAGCAAACACGCAAACTCAGAAATAAATGATCTTTTATGCAGTATGGGATTTTTCAATTGACAAATAAGCATTCTGTGCCTTGACAAATATAATGGGAAACATGTCTTTTCAGTGAGTAGTCTCGAGACAAATGAATAAGCATATGAGAAACAAATGCACTCTTACACTACGCACAGACGTTAATTCAAGATGAACTGCGGACCTAGAGTGTAGAAACGAAGGCTATCATCTGCTTAGACAATGTGTTCCACCCAGACCTAAAGCCCATTCTGTGTATTACTACAGACTTCCTCTCCTTTGATCCACTTCCCTTGTCCTTGATGACCTTCAGTTTATGCGGACGCCAGAGCGGCTCATGCAATGTGTTGGGTTTCTGACGCAGGACAAGTGGCTTAAGTGCATATTTAACCTACCAAAGAATCTTCCAGGTTTTCCCAGCATCCCTCAGTACCTTTCTGGACCGGAAGTAGCTGGCTCTACACGGAACTTCCTGCCCAGAAGCTGTGCTTCCTCTCACCCAGTGACTCTTCACAATATAATTCGGTCATTTTGATTCTCTGTCTCTGTCTCTGTTTCTCTCTCTCTCTTATCGGGGTGTGTGTGTGTGTGTCTCTGTCTCTCTCTGTGTGTCTGTGTCTCTGGTCTGTCTGTGTCTCTCTCTCTCTCTCTGTGTCTCTGTGTGTCTCTGTCTCTCTATCTCTGTCTCTCTCTCTGTCTCCCCCTCTCTCTCCCTCTGTGTGTGTCTCTCTCTGTGTCTCTCTCTGTGTGTCTCTGTGTGTCTGTCTCTCTCTCTCTCTCTCTCTCTCTCTCTGTCTCTCTCTCTCTCTGTGATTTCTCTTTCTTCCCCCTTCTCTGCTTCCCTCTGCTCATTGACTTTACTGACGCCCTCCTGTGTGGTCAGTGAACTCTTCCAAGAGCTGCCCCCAATAAACCTTCCTCCATACTTTAATTTGGCTTGAATTGACTCATTTAAAAGACAAAAATTTTATTAGATGAGCAACTAACATTTCATTCTCTAATTTATATGGAAATATATAGAAGGGATCATAAAAAATCCAATATTTATAAAATTCAAGGCAGTGGTAATCCACAAAACCATCACTTGGATTCTTCTGGCTGTAAATATTCTGTGCATTTGTAAAATGCTAGAGAAAGTAATGCCCGCCTGGCAAAATGGCTAAGGTTTAGAAGCAGATGACCTGGAATCTCGTCTGAGGTCACAGGTTTAAGGCTGTTGGTCTAGATTACAGGCGTGCTGCATCCTGAACATTATGGACTGTGGAGAAGGGAACAGCTAGAGGAGGGATAACATAACATACCCATGGAGCAGCTTCACTGCACAACACACCCAGAGAACGGGGAGGATCCAGGTTCTACCTCGAAGCTGGGCTCCAGGAGAACTCTACTCAGGACAGTCCTGAGTTCTCACCTAGTCACTGAGTCAGTGGCCCCTCGCAGGTATAGGGAAATAGAAAAGGAAAGGCTTTGCTAAGAAAAAAGTGGAAAGTGCCTCTTACAGATTTATTTTCTATTTAAAATTATTCACTATTGAATAAAACGATGAAATTTATTATGGGATTTTGCTTCCACGTATGCGTGTGTATACACATCCATATGTGTTTGCATGTGTATATGTGTGTATTTTCATAGAAAGTCTATTATTATTATTATTACTATTATTGTTATTAATTACTATACAAGATCTCACATCCAAAACTCTCCACAGGAGCTAGAATAGCTTTCAGTGAATCCCAGTGACCTGTTAGTCTTCATCTCCCAGATGCTGAGACCATAAACACAGGTCATCTTGCCCAACATTTTTAAGCATTGGTTTCCAGACTGAACTCCAACTGGACTATCTCCCCATCCCCGACATTTTGCTTTCTTATTACATGAAATTTATTTCCTACATCAAAGCAGTATTTTATGGCAGGGAAAAAGGTGGGGCATTGTATCTCATTTAATCTTTATGGAAACGCTCTGAGGAGCATTAAACTGTTAAATTTACCTATTTTCCTGGTGAGCACTTTGAGTCTTCAAGCCCTTACAACACCAAACTGAGGTCTCAGCAGAAGTCAGACCTAAGCTGTGTTACCCACTGTCTCATCTATGCTTTTGCCTTTGGTCCCTACCCCAACTTGTTACTGTTAATGTTTATTATTTCAACCATGTCAGCACTTTTTTCTTTTCAGTTGCAAATGTTCCATCACTTTGTTTGTGTTTATCGATCCAAACATTTGCTTCACTTACGAAGGCCAGACCAAGAATGGGACACGTCAGCATAGCACTTACGAAGGCCAGACCAAGAATGGGACACGTCAGCATAGCACAGCATACAATGGCATCAGAACGGTTATGTTCCATTCATGGAGCTGGGGGAAATACCAAAAGTTGGCCAGTTGCAGTTCAGGAATAGTTTGGGACTTGGTAAAAGCTTGGTTTACCTTATTTTCATCCTAAGCATCAGGTAGAGAAATCATGTGTAATTGCTCATCTGACATAAGCTCCCTATACAAGAAGCTTGTTGCTATTCTTATGAATTATTTTGTGGAAATTCCTCAGTATGGCCTTCCAAATAATGTTTATATTTTAATGTTATCAATATTGACTGGAATGTCCCCCAGTCCTCCCCCCATATCTGAAATCACTATGTTAGATCAGGCATGGCAAACGTATTGAATAACAGCAAATATAAATACACCCTGAAATTATATTGATGTGAAAGTGATATTGCTACCCCATCTTCTAATTTAAAAAGTTAAAGGAATTAAAAAATAATTAGTTATTGAGCAGCTGGAATTTGCTTTGAGGTTAATAAAGTGAATCTGAGATATTCTGGTTTGACCTTCCCATGACCTTAAAGAGATAAGGAATCGTGCTCACGGGGATGTCTGCATTCAGCACCCATGGTGGAGTGGAGTCTGCGTGCAGTGGTGCCCAATGTACCAGCCATTCCATCCTAAGTGTAATGAAGCCTCTCTAAAATTCTAATGACATTGGATATCAGGACTAGATATTAACTTACACTTGACAACTTATTACAATATGTTTGTAATTTAATTTTAGCATCTTGAATATCTTATCATTCTAAATTTCTACTAATCAAATTTGAAGGGAAACACAATCCTTATAAATAAAAATTTAAAGGTAGAAGGGTTATAATATTACTTTTTATTTTCTGTTTATTTATTGAATAAAATAATATTGCTGGTGTTAGCCTGACAGAAAGATTGTCCCATGTGATTTTTCATTCAAGCAAAATATTTGTACAGAATCATATAATACCAGGAACCATGTTATATCTATTAATATAAACTTTCTCTAATTATAAGAAAATATTATTCAGTATTATACTTAGAATATGTTCATTGGCCTTAAGTTGCCAGAGGCATAAGTACTGATAGATGTACTTGTATTAATAGCTTTATATATTGATTATAAATAAACTTAAACATAAATGATTCTAAATAAAGCTAAATTGTTTTGGGATTGACTGGATTATGGTTAGATTCAGTCAGTAATTTGAATGTATGACTTTATCCAGCATTTTAGTCCATATAGATACTTCTACACTTTTAAACCGCCTTGCAGAAATAGAGATAAAGTTGTCAAATCTCCTTACCTACAAGAGATGGGACAGTGTATTCAAGATTAAAACGCACATGAGTTCATGGCCTTCCATTTCAGGGACAACCCCTAACTTGAGGTCACCTTCGTGAGAGCGATGAAGAGCGGGTGGAACACACTATGCTTCTTTCTGCACTGTCTCCCACCGTCTTCCTCGTTTAGCTATGCAGTGTTTTCCTAGGCCCTTCCTTCCAAATCTGAGTCCATACTTTACTGTATTCTTCCTAACCGTGCATTTCCGTGGCGGTTTTAAACTGTTTTATTTTTACAGTTTATAGATCTACATGGGTAGGACAGCATCTCAGAGCTGTACTATAGAAGTGCACACTCAAGTGCCGTCTTCCCTTTCTGTCCATGTGTCTCTGTAGGAATTCTTCCTAGCGTGCTCCTGCAGACATCTGCATTTTCCTTATCCCCGTTTTCTCAGCCTACTTGAATGCCTACTTTCTTTTCACCCAATATGGCAGTCTTCATCAAAATGCTCCAGGAGCCACAGAAAAGGATTAAGCCTTTGAACCTTTGAAAGATCAAGTCTGATTTCAACATTCATGTTATTCTGTATATTTTTATTGAAAATTCATACCACATATTCTGATCTTCATATAGTATATTCTGGTTTTCTCTCCCCCATTCTACCATATGCTCCCACCTCACCAGCTATTCAACTTGCCTCCTTTTCTCTCTTTAGGGAAAAAAAGGGGGAACATAATGAAAAAAAAAAAACCACAAGAAATGCACACACACAATCAGAAATCATAATATACAAGCAAAAGACCAGTAAGATAAGAAGAAGTCCAAAACAAAGCAACATGAGACAAAATGTCTACCAGCATTCCTTTGAGTGGGTTTTCTGTTGGCCTTCTACTGGTTGTGGGGAATACCCTTAAGCGTGGTTAAGTGTGGTGAGATTCCATTGGAGAAAACTAAGTTTTCCTTTTCCAGGCAATGGTCAGTTGGAGATAGCAACTTGGGTAAGGATGGACGATAATGGCCACTTCCTGCTCTCAGCACTGGGACCCTGTCTGTCTTAAACATGTGTGGACCTTGTGTTTGCTGTCAGAGTCTCTGTGCGTTCCTACGTGTGTCCGCCCACTTGTGTCTGGTGCCTTCCATTCCCTCTGCCTCTTGAAATCTTCCTTCCTCCTCTTGGGCAAAGTTCCCTGATCCCTGAAGGAAAGGATTGGATGGAGAAATCCACGTTAGAACTGGCTGTTCCAAGGTCTCTCGTGCTCTGTACATAGCTGTAAGTCTCTGTGTTGCTACCCATGTGACCCAGCAGGAAGACAACTCTGATGACGGAAGAGTGGGTTTCCCAGAACCACCTGTGAAGTCTGTCTCTCTGACTTATTTTATAGTTTACATTTGAAATTTCTGTGTACTTGTCATAAATGACATTTCAAATTTGATAGTTAGAGGAGTTTTTTTGTTCATTTGTTTTTTTTTGTTGTTGTTGTTTTTTGTTGTTTTTGTTTTTTTTGTTTTTTGGTTTTTTTTTTTTTTTTTTTTTGATGCATGGGCTTTAAGGCTGTGTTTCCTAGAATGGATCATTTCTCTAGCAGTGAATCCCAGAAGTCAGTTCAGATTTTATGTCACACTGAGACTTATTTTTTCTTAACTCATTATTTCCATGTGAAAAGAATTCATGCTTCATAGCCATTTTAATTATTATTAATAAAACACTCTTTAGGTCTATGCAAAGAGCTACACCTAATTAATTTTGTTTCTCTAATAAGCCTTTCTAAATGTTCAGGGAAACTCTAAAGACAGGCATCCTAAATCTGTAACTAAGCATAGATACTCTTTTGTTTCAATATGCATTTGGGAAGTGATACTACTTTGCTATTCTGTTAAAACCTTGTGGCTTTTCCCTTCCCTTGTAAACACTTCTTGTAATAAAGCAGTGTCATTAGAGCCTATCCGAGTGTAGCTATTCCCAAACAAGGGTATAGAGTATATTGTTGTCCTAAGTTTTGTTTGTAATATCCAAACTCAGTACAAGTGGCCTTTGCACTTTCCCACAGTGGCCTCTCACATGGCATTTCACATTGACTATTAAATTAATCCCTCGTATTTCACTTTCCAGATCAGTTTATAGGGCACTTTTGTTCCTTTATGACTAGCCTTTCATGTAGCATCATATTGTTCTTGTGATCACTGTCTGTCCTTTTAACCTATAAGACCTCTCGGTGCACACATAGTCAGTCCAGCAATTAATTTTGCACAATTGTAAAATTTTCATGTGCATAATAAAAACCAGAAACAAATGATGCTTTTAAAGAACTTTATACAGTTTAGCCTCCAAATGGGTAACAGTCACCTATCATCAAGTATTATAGAGATTCAAAAGTTAAACTTTAAGAGTTAAGAAAAAGGTACTCTCAAATCTAGATTTTTTTTTTTTAATTAGGAAGTCGTTACCTACCACTTTTTACAATTAAGTGATAACTAAGACTTCTCATTCCACCACCAGGCACTTCTTTCTGCATGGAGGGGTTATCCAATGAAGACTGAAACTCAACAAGCCTTAGGAAACCATAGTTTAAACATTCATTTATTGTGTCATGTGAAAACAAACTTTATTTCTTTAAGTGTCATTTACCAAAAAGAATGTTGTTGAATATTGAAAAATCTTAGGAGTTAGCAGGGTGTCTTGTTCATCTTTTCGTTGCTCTCACAAAATATCTGAACTAGAGTAATTCGTAAAGACATGTATTTCCCTCACATTTCTGAAGGACAGAGAGCTTGGTTGCCCATTAGGGCCTCAAGCCTTGTCAGCTCTGAGGGAGGGAACCTATGGAAGGGGGAGGGTGTAGAAGGAGCAGCTGTGAAGGGTGGCCTGCCTTACAGCAACCCATTCTCACGGTGAAGAATTTAGTTAAGTAGGAACTAACTTTATCTCCCTCCCTACATCCCTTAGCATTGGCTCAGTCTCCACAGAAAGTTTGTTCTTTCTTTCTTTGTTTGTTTTTGTTTTGGGGACAGGGCCTCTCTGTAGCTCTGGTCCTGCTGGAATTCACTCTGTAGACCAGATAATGACCTCAAACTCAAGAGGTTCCATCACCTCTACTGGGATAAAAGATATGCACCACCACAGACCTGATGTAACAAAGTCTACACTTGAGAGTGTTCCTGGGACCTAATCACCGCTGACAGGCCCATCTCTTAAAGGTCCTCACGAACCTTAGGGATTAGCCCTTCAACACTTGAAACTTGGAGGGGGGGCATATTCAAACCACAGCCTTGCATTCTGTACCCTGTAGCTCCTTATGGTGGGTGTCAATTGTAGGATGCATAGAGGGAGACTCCCTTCCTGCAAGTGGTTTAATTAAAAAAAAAAAAAAAAAACTCTTTTCTATATTGTTCCCTGGTGCAAGTCTCTGTTAAATGGTGAACCTGAATGAAATATGATCCGAAAAATAAAAGCAGATACTTACCATAATTGAGAAATGTATTAACATTTGCAATGTGTTCCTGGACCATAGCAGTAGATCGAGCCAATGTTAATTAAGTTGTAAAAGAAACACACTTTCTATCTCCATGTATAACCCTCATTCTGATAGTTGGGCTGAGATGGCTCTTAGTTATACCCAAATAGAAGGAGTATCTGCACAGTGATCCATCATAATAGCATCTGATGCAGGAGACTGTCTTCTATAGAGCTCAGTTGCTGGCTGCATCACAAAGCAAGGACCTAGGGATAGTTCCTGTGCGCTAGCCTTGAGTTAAGGCCTTACTCAAGCCAAAGGGTCTCCAGGAAGCAGAAAGAGGAATGTCTTGTTTCTATCCCTTAACTCTGCCCTGAAGCTGAAGGCTGACAGTTGTACCCAGGGCTTTGCACAAACCCCTGAGCTGCTCCCAGCAGCTGCTTCTTTGAGACAAGTTCTCACCGTGCCGCCTCATTTGACTTTAGATTCATGATCTGCCTGCCTTCTCCTCTTGAGTTCTAGAAATATAGACCTACATGAGCACGGTAATACGTTTTGTTGTTATTGTTTACTCCGTGATGTGATTAACCTGTACACTTTCAAGCTAGTTTCTCTGAAGAATTCCGAACCTAGGTTTGGGGACAGGATCAGTCTAGTAAATTGACAAAGGGAAGCTTCTCTCCATCTCTTTGTCTCTCTGTCTCTGTCTGTCTTTCTTTGTCTCTCTCTGTCTCTGTCTCTCTGTCTGCCTGTCTCTGTCTCTCTTTTTCTCACTCTCTGTCTCTTTGTCTCTCTCTGTCTATGTCTCTCTCTGAGTCTCTGTCTGTGTGTCTCTCTGCCTGCCTCTCTCCCTCCCTCCCTCTCCTCACAGTGAAAGCCTCAATAGATGATGAATCTTCTGATCTCTGCTCATCAGCAGACTCTATTGTCTCTCCCCTCACAAGGTCTCTGTGTGTGTGGCAGGGTGAATGTCTCATGAGTGTTGTGAGGAATGGTAATGGTTTCCAGGCTTGCCCTGTCACAGATCGAATTTGAATTGGAGTGGGAGGAAGACTGAAAAAGATCAGTTAGGTGCAGAATGTTAAAGTAGGTCAGAACCGCTGACAAATCAGCTTTGTAGTTCTCGTAACCCAGGATGCAGCTGTGTTGTGAGCTTCAGGATGGGTGTCAGGACTTCAAATTACCTAGAGGCCCCCACTCTGGCTGATATGAAGCCCCGTCTCTTTCAGTGAAGCAGGGGACCAGGATTCAGGTGTGACACCTCCAGCTACAGCAGGACTATTTTTAACCTTCTTTTGGCTGAATTGCAGAAGTCTCCTGATCTCCACACCAGGCTCAATCTTATCTGCTCAGCTCAGTCCCTTCCTCCCAAAAGAAACCAGTTTTCCCGCATACCAGAGTTTTCCTTCCTGAATCCTGAGTACCCTCTTCATTTCTGGTGTGTTCCTTCACCTTGTCTGGAATAAAAGTATCTTCTGCAGCAGGATGACAGATGAAGGCCTCCAACTCAGGGCTGCTGAAGCCCATTTATTGTGCACAGATCCCTACTTGGTTTTATTCTTAAACCAGTGAATATGGCGTGATTAATTAATGAGTGTGAATACTTACTCATTTGTCGCTTTGTAATACACGGCTTATGGCTCTGTTTAGAGTAATGACTATCTTTCTACCCACTTCCACTAAATAGTAAATAGTAAATTCCCCGAAGACACGCTTTTTGCCTTTTATATTTTACCCAGCATATTAGCGTATTTGTATTTATGGGTAGCCAGGCCTTAATCCTACTAGAGTAGTATTTTAATGTCAAAAATAGAACTGGCTTGTAGGAGTTCGTGCCTCATCAAGCACACTCTGTCCTCAGATTTAAGTTGAGTAGATGTCCTGTATCACTGGAGAAGACGAGGCCATTATGTCACATGGAGTCCTCATTTAACTGACTGTGATGGGTATTGAGTTCCGGCTCTATTAATGGCATCTTGGATATGATTTGCGTCAGCTTGCCTCCATAGGCACTTAAAGGGTAGCAAATGCAAATGCTGTCAAGGTGATACGTGGTATGTATCCTAGGTATCTGCACGCAGAATTCTAACTGACCTTCATTTTCTTATTCCACACTCAGGTACCGCTTGCCTCTGCACAGATGAACATTTGAAAGCGCCCCCAACACCAGCAAGCATGGAGACTTCATCAATGCTTTCCTCACTAAATGATGAGTGCAGGTCTGACAACTATGTCGAGCCGCACTACAAGGAGTGGTACCGTGTGGCGGTTGATACTCTAATTGAACGTGGGCTAGAAGCCTACCAAGAGTTCCTTGTCAAGGAGCGAGTCTCAGACTTTCTGGCTGAGGAAGAAATTAATTATATTTTGAAAAATGTCCAGAAGATTGCACAAAATACAGAACCTGGCTCTGATAGTTCCTGTGACGATGGCTCGTCTTCAGGGACTTACTGGCCCATGCAGTCGGACGTGGAGGCTCCAAATCTTGATTTGGGATGGCCGTGTGTGATGCCCGGACTCTTAGGGAGCACCCATATAGACCTCCTCTTTCATCCACCCCGGGCACATCTACTTACAATAAAGGAAACTGTTCGGAAGATGATCAAAGACGCAAGAAAGGTAACAGCGTATCAATATCGAAATGAAAAATATGAAATGTGGGGCAGTGCAGTGTGGTGTATGCTGGACAAAGTTCCCAAGTTAAGATTTTCAGGGTGTGGATCATGCCTATTATTTTGAGAAAATGTATTTACAGACATATATAGGAAGCTCACACTTTTCAACTCTTTTAAGATTTGTGCGTGAGTGTGTGTGTGTATTTGTGAATGCACACACATGTACACATGTATGCAAGTGCTCCTAGAGACCAGAGAAGGTGTCAGATGTCCTGGAGCTAGAGTTACAGGTTGCTGTGAGCCTCTCAGCATGGATACTAGGATCTAAACTTGGCTCCTCTGGAAGAGCAGCCAGAGTTCTTAAATATCCAGCTATCTCTTTAGACTCTACCGTACCTTATGTGTATCTGAGACAGTAACAATAGGTCTCTACTGAAGGATGTATTATGGGAAATTTCCTTCTCTCGTAATGGTCCCAAGAAACCTTTTCCTCTTGGAGATGAAGGTGCATGGACTGGAATAAGATGACTTTTGAATGTATCTTTGTTTGCTGTAGAGCCGAAAACATATTCTTGCTCTCAAAATGGTTCATGCTACTATGATGTAAACTAGAGTTCTACTTAGCTTTTTTCTGAATTATATATTAATAATATAAAATCAACTTTAGGACTAGCTTTTCTAGTGGAGTTATGAAGAAGCCAGCATTTTGGGACCTTCGTACTCCTTATCAAGTTCTTATATTGCCTTTAAAATCTTACAAAACTTATTTTAAAGTCGAAATAAAACTACAGAAATATCCTTTTAGTCAAATGAAATGAAAATTTAGTCAATGAAAATTATTCCGAGGTTTTTGTGTCTTTTATTTGGTTTTTTTTTTGGGGGGGGTGGGTAGGGTTGTTAGTTTTTTTTTTTATTTTTGGTTTTTGTTGTTGTTGTTGTTGTTTATTTTAAATAAGATGATCACCATGGAAGATGTTTTCATGTCTCTGACATTTCTCAAGTTTAAAATATCTGGACCAGTCCGGGCATGGTGGTTCATGTGTGCCATTGCTGTACTCAAAGAGAGAGCCAGCAGGACCTTGAGGCCATCTTTGGGGACATCTCTGTCTATATAGTGAACTCTGGGCCAGAAGAAGTTAGTAAAACACTACCTCAAGGTTTAAAAAAAATAGAAAAAACTGGACAAGAGTATGATTTTTACTTATTACATCCATCTGTACAGTAGAGGAATTCAGGACAAAAACACACAAATGTGCTCTCCTTGATTCTCCATGTCAACAGGACACCACAGCGCGCATGAAAGATACAGTTTTATGAAGTGTAAAAAACATAAGGACCTCAGAGTCCTTAGTGGCATTGCCATTTACAAGACACAAACAAGGGAGACACCGTTGTCTTAGGTTCCTGCTGGATGTAGGCTTTGTGAAAGAAAGGCAACCCCCCCTCCTCTTTGAATTCAGATGACAGCACTTTTAGGGGTGCTGACTCTGTGAGCAACTTTATGCTGTCAATAGTGCTTATCTGACACTAGACATTACTAAATAAAACATCAGCTATCAAATGAGGGCATAGTAGTGGGCCAAGCTTTTAGTGAATGAATTAAACAGCCAGTCAAAATTATTGAACTGGTATATTTTAAAAGCAACTCTTTCCTGCTGAGAATGAAATGATAGTTATATTTTATAAATCAAGTGACAATTTAAAAAGCAGAATAGCAAGTGCCGCTTACCGATTTTTGCTAATTTCTATCAGGGGACATAATAGGCCACATTGTTAAAAGAAAACACAACTGTATCACAGTAGTTATATACGCATCAGTGGGCCTCCTCCAACCTATGAGGAACCATAAGCATAATGCAGGTAGGAGCACAATTTTTTTTTAGCTAGTCCCCCACCATAGAAAATTAGTTTATGACCTTTTAATATATTACTCTTCCTAATATATGTTTAATGAGCCTGTGAAATAATATCTCTATCTGGAAATTCTACTTGAATTAGAACTTCTAGAGGAAATAAAACTCTATATTATAAAACAAGGTTATATTCTGCTTCTTGTCCATACACTGAAATGACATAAATTAAAAGCGTATCATCGTATTATATACATGCTAAGGAGAATTATTTGATCTTATAAATTGCATATACTGCAGTTGAGTGTAAGTCCCAGAAGACAATGTTTGTTACTTCAGGAAATCAAATATTCTTATCTCTCTTCAGATGTAATGACTATCAAGGTTTAGTTGGCCGCATGCCCTAAGGGCTACTACATCTGGGGTACTGTATCTCAGTTTCAGGGTCAAAGCAGATATTAGTCAGTTATAGCACTACACATACATTATTCCCAAATTCCAAATACTGAGGCAGGAGTGTTATTAGGTTGAGATCAGCGTGGGTTCTCTAGTGTCATTACTGTCTCAAAAGGCCAACTGTACAATGAGAAAGAAAACACTAGAGAAGCTGGCACATAGATTTTTAAATGAGACTTGCGGTCTTCATGCCCGCCATCCGTACACCAGAAAGTCAAGTCCCGTTCTTACTCTTTACCTCCACAGACCCCGCTCATCAGCGATGAACTTTATGATTTGGATTGTTTTCAGGGAATTAATTTTCTTTATTATTAGCTCAGTATATTGTCATAACACTGCGTTGGGATGACTGTTTATCATAATATTCTTGAATAAGATAGATTTTTGTGAGCAGAAACAAATTTCCTGCTTCAGAGGTTCTCAGGAGGGTCTTCCGGTAATCACCCTTGTAAAATTTTATAGAAATACAATGCTAAATAAATAAGGCCAGGACAAGGGACAAGAGAGACAGAGTGTGGTTCCAAAATAAGTTAAATCCATGTTCAGAACTCTGCTAGCATCTAAGCTAAGGCAGTTAGGAAAGTAAGTGCTTTGTTATACAAAACCCATACATTGAAGAAGGGTGTGAATCCTGCTGCTGCTGTGTCCAGACAGCTGAGGGCTTTACTGGACAACAAGCTCACCTGCCCATTCTTGGACAAAGAGATGACACTTCCACTATATCTTGTCTATCTTTATTCAAAATAAATGTGTGTGTGTGTGTGTGTGTGTGTGTGTGTGTGTGTGTGTGTGTGTAGAGAGAGAGAGAGAGAGAGAGAGAGAGAGAGAGAGAGAGAGAGAGAGAGATTTACATACCTTTTACATTTACTTTTATGCTTGGAATTAAAGCCAGGGTCTTACATGCACGGAGCATATACCATCTACCTGTGAATTATTGGTCCCAGAAAGATCCCTGATTTTCATTCTACTTGTTATACAATCTATGAATCAAGTTGCTTTTATAACTAGAATGTTATTTTTTAGCATTTAATTATCTAGGCATTGAAATTTTTATACATATCATTTTTGCCAGTTACTCCTTAGAAGTTGTTTTATGATCCCTTTTATGTATTTGCTTATTTTCTTCTCTTCTGAATTTTCAGTTTGGAAAAGCCAACTGTAGCTACTGTCACATATAGTCTCTAAAGTAATTTATTTCAACTTCCTAAACTCCTTTCTACGTTGTTCAATGCTGTTTGCATTTGGACTGACTTCATAAGCTCTGATAGTGTCTAGCATGACTTTTCCCAGGCAATTACTAACATCTCAAGAGGCGTTCCCAAGATTATATATGCATATATGCTAATTACTGTGAACTCCTCTTAGGCGACACTCCTACTGATTACTTTAAAAAATTATCTATTTCTTAGTTATTCTTTGGTTCATATTCAGGGAGTTGTTCCGTCTGATTGCGTTGGATCTAAGCGTGTTCAGAATTCTGTTTGCGCCTCTACTTTCTGCTGGGTCTTCACGCTCTCACAGCACAGCTTATTTTGTGAAATGGAAATCTGACTCCTCAGAGTATGGAATCGGGAAGACCGGTGAGCAGAAGTATAGTTTGAATTAGGGTGGAGTCATTTCTGCAGCAGCACATCCCTGTCCTGCAGGTCCCTGCTCCACCCTGAGTAGTCAGTGTGCCTAGGAGTGTTTGTTTAACCTTGTTGGTTGTTAGGAATACAGAAGAATGGTGCCCATCAGTGGGCCCCAGGAATGCCGAGGGGAAGGTGAGCGGATAGATGATGGCTACTTTTCCTGGGAGTCAGCTGGTTGTAGAAAACTAGCGCTAAACCAGTATCTTCAGTTATTTTGTACAGGATATGAAGCAAGATCCTTTTGGTGCATTTTTAAAGTCTAGGATCCCTTCCTAAACCACTTGACAGTTCTCACCAGGGCAAGCTTATTACAATGTATCACTCTCCTGTCTGAGTTACTGTCTGATGTGAGTGAGCAAGCGTCATTGTGTCACAGAGTCACTCCCAGGTGCATCATTGTGCAAACATGTCTGTCTAGCTAAGAGATACTTAAGTATTTGTCACCACCGTCATTACACTAGAATCATCTCCCTCCTAGTGACCTCAGCCTTTATAAAGAATTTCCTCTCTATCTCATCTCTGTTCCGACTCTCAGTGTGAATCCGTCCATTGAAACTGACTCAAAATTAGTCCCTTCCTGGAAGGATATTTTGCTTCGTCAGATTTAATGACATCATTGTTCAGTGGCATGCAGTTGAGTATCTTTTCCTGGGATGAGATACATTCAATGGTAGGGCATTATTTGAGAATATGTGTAAGAGAAAAAGAGGAAGGGGAGGAAGGGAAAGACTTGAAGAAACTGAGAAGGAAAGAGAGGAGAGGGGTGTAGATAGAGTGAGGGAGATTAAGGAAGGGAGGAAGGGAGAACAGGAGAGGAGAGTTGGGAGAGGAAGAGAAAGAGGGGACATTGTTACAATAGTGCTGACGACATGCTGGGCATGTAGCTTTGTGGTCTGCAGAGCCCTTGATAGCTACCACAGTTTGGGGGTTCACTTTCTAACAATCAAAAGCCAGTGAGTTTTATTTTGACCTCAGCCTTTTGACTACTGATTTGTGTACCTGGGATACTTTTTTTTATGCTAATCCCCTGGTGCTTTACTGCAAGATAAGGTGGCCTGCACGGTTACCAGTCCTTCCCTCTGCTTGCTTCCTTCCCAACCACTAACCCTGAGAGTGTGCTACCTTAGTTACTTAAGGGAGGTTCCTCTTGGAGAACTTTGCCATGGGGTGGTTTTGTGATTCATAGACTGACAGCACAGATAGATGGGCAAAGGTTCCCATCAGCTTTTTAATGGCTCTAATTTAAAAAAATACATTTTTGGGGGAAAATGCACCATGGTATGGGACACAGGCATAGAATCTCGGGATTGTCTTAAATCCCAGGTCAGCTTGCTTTTACTCTTACTTGATACTGCAAATATTTCTTCTTAGTTTTTTGTTTTGTTTTTTGATTATGTTGTGTGTTTGTTTTTGTTGCTTCTTTTGTCTTGTTTTTGTGACATGGAAATGACCACACTTCAGGGGATGCCTGTGTGAACTAACTCCTGACAGGATGTTTTATGCATTTAGAATCACATGTGGTGCCAAGCAGTCCTCTCCCCTGGACTTTTATTGCGTTGTTCCAAACTGCAATTTTGCCAGAAGTCACCAGCTTAGGCTTTTGCATTGGTGATTTGGCATTTACCCTTTCAAAATAAGAACAACCGTTAGCCAACCTCAGTGTTCAGTAAGAACATTTTGCTTGAAATATAAGCTGGGATCATTTGAGATAGGAAGATTGCTGGTATGTTTGAAGATTATGTTCACCACATTTGACATAGTACAACATAATGGCTCGCAAATGGTAATACTAAGAGGTTTAAACTGACAACATACTGATTCAACCTAAGAATAATTGAATAATGTGTGGAGGTTTTTTTTTTTTTTATGCTTATCTTACGTGTAAAGATATTTACCTGGGCGGAAAGCTGTAAGGATTTGGAGAAAAACATAAGATTTCTCTGCATCGGAAATGAAACTGAACTCAGAAGTAGTTAAGCAGAAAACCTTCTTGACTAGATCTTCACAAATGTATCTAAGGTTCTAGATGAAAAAGAACTGCTTTTAAAATAACTCTCTGAAAGCCATATTCATGATGGACTCATGGTCCTTGTGTGGAAAATTCCTGCAGCTCTAGTTTTCTGGTGGATCTGTGACAGAACTACATACCAAGATTCACACTCTTAGCTTATCCCGTTACTTACAAAATGTTTAGAATTCAGTTTATAAGGCAATGGAGAATATGATCAAGGCCTACCAAAATCAGTCTTTTGTCTAATAATTACTTAATTGCTTTTGGGCTACAGATATGGCTCAGTGGTAGAACATCTGTTTAGTGCCACATCTGCAAAATGGCCTTCCTCCAAAATTATATGTTAACACAGTGGTGCTGTCTTATGCTTTATGGAAACAAAATTTGGAATATATATGAAAATAATTGTTGTATGAGACCCTTCACGCTGACTAAACATTTAATTTTGGTGTTTTATTAGACAAATTCTAAAAATCATCCTTGAACTTATTTTTCAATGCATTTTGGCTGAAAACTGGCAATTGGAATGCAGGTCAAGTGTGAAGTGCTTGCCAAGTGTACTTGAGACTCCGAATTCAACTAACAGTAAAATAAAACTAACTTAGAAATAATTGGTTTTTACAAGGATCTTTCACAGTTGTCTGTACAGGTAACTAAAGGGAATCTTTTTCCTCACTAATAATGCACTGCTATGAATACTCATGGATTTTACCCCTGAGCTGCTGGGTACTCACATGGATGTGAGTTCTCCGACCACAGAAGAGGTTTTAAAAACCATTTTGCCTCAGTGGGTTATTGCTGTTCGGTTACTAAAATGCCCTGTTTTACAAAATAAGCTAGAGAGACGATTCATGTGGAGACTGCACTGAGATATACAGCCATTCTCCTAGATTTCAAGGGACCCCTACTTACTACAAAATTTAGTTCTCTATGTTCTTGCAACTCGGAAGAAAAATGTCTCTTGTTTTGTGATTGTTTATATTTGCTCATTTTATTTTCTGCCGTAGACTAAAATAAAGCCAGACTCTTAGTTACCTCTTGATTTGTGTGATGTTTCTTCTGAAGACCTTTCTATGGTAGTTCCTCAGAATGGTAAGCAGTAATTGTCCTTATGAAATAGTATCATGAAAATGCTGAGTTTTCACAGGCCTAAGTAACAACTACACTTCATTTATTCGTTTAACATTTGCTGTTTTTAAGACACAGTTTCTCTGTGTAGCTCTGGCTGACTTTGGAACTCACTCTGTAGGCCAGGCTGGCCTCAAACTTGGAGATCTCCCTGCCTTTGCCACCTGAGGGCTGGAATTAAAGGTGTGTGCCATCACTACAACCACTTCTTATAGGAACACATTTCTAGCAGCCTTACAAAGTTAGGTGATTTCATTATGATGATAGACAGGCAGACAGACAGACAGACAGACAGATAGGACAAAGAGGAAGGAGCAGGTGGCGTTCCACCAGGTAATGAAAGAACACGGACAAAGAAGAGATAACATTACCCTGGTTCTAGGCGTTCCCCATTTAAAACGCTACAGATTTGATAAGCTAAAGACCTTTGTAGACTGAGGCTTTTTATCAAAGGTTAACTTTCAGGCTGGGTATGGTAGAGCATACGTGTAATGGTAAGTAGAGGCCAAATATTAGCCCCGTCTCTAGTGTGAGTTCCAGACCAGCAGAGGCGACACGACTAGACGCTATTGCCCAAAACCACAACAACAGCAGCACAAATAACCTTGTCACATTTCTCAATGCTACAGAAACATTGCTTTACTTTGTCTGCTGTCTTCTCAACGAGCCTGAGTGACGTAGGTGTGCAAGGGAGCGTTGCTGGGATGAGGAATGTGCTACGTGGCATTTGTATTGCAGGATTCTGATTCTCAGCTTCATCACTCAGTGTATACCTTCCATGTCAGTTATTACAATCCTTTAAGTAGTCACTCTGAAAGTTCTAGAAACACCTGAGCTTTTACCATCAGGCCTGGAGAGGACCTGTTCTGAAAATTCGAAGTAGAGAACTATGATATAGCTATGCGTGATAGCACACATCTTTAATCTTAGTACTCAGGAGGCCAAGGCATGTCAGAAACTCAGAGACCAAGTAGTGTACATGGTGAGTACCAGGCCATCCGGCGCTATTAAGACCTTTATCTCAAACATAAAAAAATAAGTAAAACCATTCAAAAATAGGTAAGAAAGAAAATTACAATACATAATTTATGTGATAACATGCCATTAACATAGATATTGGCGAGCATATTATTCTATAAATGTATATATTTAAGATTCACTCTAATTATTTTTCAGAATACTTATATCCCATATGGAAAAAACACTGAAGTTAAGAGCAAATTAGATAAGAAAGCCAGTTGCTTGGTTGAGATAGCAAACACTGCTAACCTGAGAAAATTTCTTCCTCATTAGATAAATATGCAAACGAAAAGTATTGGGGGCCCGCAAATGAGTGTATCTTAATGCTGCTTGTAGATCTAAAAACAGTGCTAATTCATTAAGCACTACGCACATGTCCATACTGTGAGTAATATAAATCCTTCACCTCTGCCGTGTCTTATTTCTGATGTTCCATAATAAAATATAATAACACAGTACAACTTCTGCACAGTGATGTGATGACGTAATAGTGCAGAGTATCCTGGGTATGAGCGATAAGAGGTTCCCCGTTGTGTGGAAATCTTAAAATCGCTGGTAATAAGGCTGTTTAGAAGGCCGCTGGCTTTTTATTACAGTGCAGCCATAGCAATTGAGAACAGCATTAGTGAGAAGGAGTTACTCTGTCCTCTCTGTCCTTCTAGCCACTGGTCTCTCACTTATCAGCCTCCCCAGGATCAAGGACAGTTCTGAGATGAGAGTCTCAAGGCAGGATCCCTTTAAGAATGAGGAAAGTCTCCTAACTGTGCATAAATGTTTGGGGCTAAACAGTCACTGTCCCTTTGATGTTAAGAAGCTGAGAATGCGGCTTCCTTATCTCCTTTCACAAGGCAGAACTTTCCTTTAAACCTTACTAATTTCCTACTAATAATCATTTTGATTTTTGCCTCTTGGGTTCGGACTGCGGGGAATATCCTAAACAGGCAAATAAATGTGACAGGCAAAAGCATTACCATTTGGCTAAATATCATTCCGATATTCACGACTGAAAAGTCCATAATGGAAATCGTCTGCAGCACGGGAGTCACATTTCAGCTCTCAGAAACGCTAGCACAGTTGATAGCGAGAGCAAACAGGAAGCTTCTGTTTTTACAAACGGGCACGGAGAGCTAGAGAGAGTCCAAGGGTCCAAGTTAGCCAGCTATCAGTAACCGTAAGCACTCTGGGAGGTAGCCAGGCTCCCAGCTCTCCGCATCACTGTGCTTTGACTCCATTGAGGTTCGGCATGCGTAAGCCTTAAGATTCAGAAAAGGAACCCTTGAGCCCCAGTAGTAAACTCAGACTACTGGATTTTTTTCACGTTTTATTATTAGTTTTAGATTCATTTCATTCCGTGTGTGTGAGTGTTTTGCTGGCATGCATGTATGTGCATCATCTGAATGCTTATGAACAAGCATGTGGGTGCCAGGAACTGAACACAGGTCCTTCGCAAGAACTAAACCCTCTCTCCAGCCCTGTCCTTGGGACTTTTACTGGCTATGGTATAGGCCTTTGCAGGATGGTGCCTTGGCATCATCTGGCTGTGGGATCTACCAGAACATTACAGTTTACAGCTTAGTAATTGTGTCAGTGGCTGCCTGCTGTTTGTATGGAAGCTTTCATGTGTTTGTTTGTAAGCTCTCTGTTTTTGTTTTGTTTTGTTCCTTGTTTTATTTTTGTGGTTTTGTGTGTGTGTGTGTGTGTGTGTGTGTGTGTGTGTGTGTGTGTGTTTGCTTAGCTGTTAGTGATTTGGCTCAGTTTTCTTACATGCCTGGAAATGTGTAATGCCTTTGGGAACGTAGCATGGGAAACATGAGGGATTTGGGAATTTAGAGAGGGCTTGACAGTTAGTACAGATCACCCCACTGTGGATAAGGATTGGGTTTGATGATGTCATCAGATAGTGGTCTATACCTTTTCACGTATCCCATGTGAATGCAATCCTTCTGAACGCTCATTAAAAGTCTGGGTCGTGGTGGTGCACATCTGTAATTTCATCATTTGGGAAGCAGGAAGATCTCTGTGAGTTCAATGCTAGCCTGGTCTACAGAGCAACTTCCGGGACAGCCAGTTATGCACAGGGAAATCCTGTCTCTAAAAAAATACAATATAAAACAAAACAGTCTACGTGTTTGCCAGGGTCTCCCTTTCCTTAGGAAAACTGTGACTCTGTCTTAGTTTCCTGCTGTTTATGCAAAGCCTTTTCAGGTTTTTGCCTTCTCAGCAGATCCCTTAGATCTCCAGCTTGCTCTGTGCTTGCATGGGATCCGGTGCACACCCTAATTTCCTAGGCACTGACTTCAAGTGGATTCTTTCTTCTCTGTGGTCAGGACTCCTGAGCTCTCTTTACTTTGGTAATTCTGAACTGACACTTTGTTTATCCTCTGAGATTGAGGGATATCTCTTGACCACAATGACTGTTAGACCTCAGTGTTTGCCCTGGGAACCAGCAAATGGGAGTCCAACGTAGCAGGTGAAACAGATGGAATCTGCCTTGTGTGGATCTTGGTCCCACAAGCCCTGGCTGCCAATTGTATTTATTTTAAAAGTTGTTTTTCTGCACAGATCATTTTACTATCGGACAGCTGGTCTGATACAGACCATTATAGCCTACACCACATGTGAACTTAAGAAAAACATTTCTATTTTTGGTGTTATTAATGGGTTTAAAATACAAAAGTAAAATATCACTAGGAAAGATTCACAAGACAATTGTTTAAATTTATGTTCGACCTAAAATATAGATATTTCTCATCTGGGGAGTCATGAAATTTACATTCATTATACTCCCATGTTGAATGTTTTAACATCTGTGTAGATGGGAACCATTCTGCCTTTTGTCTTCCTCCTTCTATCTTGTGTCTGTGTGTCTGTCCATCTGTCTATCCACCTGCCTGTCTGTCTGTTTTTCTTTCTTTCTTTTCCTTTAAGTTAGGGTCTTGCTGTATAGCCTTTGCCGGTCTGGAGCCTACTATGTGAACCGAGCTGGCCTCAAACTCACAGGGAACGCAGGCTGCCTCTGCCTTCCCAGTGCTGCAATCAAAGGGGTAGGGCTGCGTCTACTTTTCTAACATTTTCTTAGTGCGAGGCACATCGGGAAACACTATTTCCAAGGTCATCTTAATGAAACTCTGTGAATCAAAACTGCCTATGACGTGCCCCTGCAGTTAAAGTGCCAGTGTTTAAAAGGGACGTTTGAATTTCTGGTCCTTGCTTCTAGAGTCTTAGAGAGCCAATCGTGTCCTTGAAACACACTGCAAATGTTTGACTCTGGGAAGCTTCACAGAGTTTGTGCACTTCCGAATCTAACGACTTATACCCATTCATCTATTCATTCATTCATTTATTCATTCATTCATTGAGCATGTATGTGTGTGTGTGGGTGTCTGTATATGCATCAGTTTTGTGCAGAAGACGGAGGAGGTCAGAAGAGGGGTCTGGGTCCCATGGAACCGGATACAGGTGGTCTTTAGATGCCCTGTGGTTGTTGGGAACCAATCAAACCAAATCAGGAGCAATAAGGGCATAAGCTCATATAACCATGGAGCCATCTCTCCAGCCCCATGCTTCTGCAGCTAACGGCTAAAGTATATTTTCAGGTAATGCTATAAAATTAAGGAACTGTGTAAGATTTAGTAATGAAGTGTCCTGACATATGCATACATTTCACATTTAATCTGTTTATGTTAGACATGATTATTAAAAAGTACACAATCCCATCATTTTTAAAAAGTGTGAAAATCAAAATTTATGTCCACAAGTGAAACAAAATACCAGAATCTTATAACATCTTATTCATATAGTCTTTTTAAGAAATATTTTTTCTTTTGGGAAATTTGTATAAAAATTGTCATATTATTGGACTACCTATGGATTAATTTTTTTCTATTCACTTATCACATTAAAATTTAAAACCTGTTCATTAAGAGCCGAGCACACACTTCCTCTTTCCAGTCACACTTTTAAGTATTTATTTCAGCTGCTAACCTCCTGGTTTTAAAACCTCTGCAGCTCATTCCCAGAATGGAATATTGCTTTGTCTGCTGCCTCCCAACAGTTTTGTAAAATAGACTAATTTTGATTTAGTCAGAAGAGTTTTGGGATTTAGTGACATGGTTTCACATAGGCGTAATTCCCAGAGCGCAAAGCCACAGGTTTCCCTGGGCTGAGTGCCACACTAATGCATAGGTCTACAGAGTTTTAAGTTTTTAGAGCGCTGTCAAGAAATGGATGCTCTTAACAATGTAACTTTGCAGAAACTGGGAGCCAAGGAGAGCACTCATCAGTGGCAGGTGTCCTCAGCCAATCGTTAAAATGTGGGGCCCGGCTCTTCCGGTTTTGTGAGGGTCAGGCTTGGAGACTTCTTTCCGGTGAGTAGTGCAGGGCACAAATGAGGGAGGCTTGGAGTACGAGGCATTTTGATCCAGTTCACTCCTGCATTGCACTCTGGAGGGATCCAGCAGCTACCTCGTGGTGTCACTGAGCAGCTCGTGCAGTGCTCGGTAGAACATGGAGCTGCGGTCACCTATCAGCTGCCGGGAGAATCATCTCATCTCGGAAACAAGTTTTCCTTCCCAGCAACTTCAGATGACTGCGTCCTGGAGCCAACAGAGACTCTGAGCGGGCGCCTACCAGGTCTGCCCTCAGAGTCTTCATCCACCGGCGCGATGAGATGACGATGCTAATGTTTTAAGTTTTAAAGATAATTTGTCTTGCAATAAGAGATGGCAGATAAGGTACGTCTTCCAAGAAGTCTTGTCTTTCGTGGTGAGGTGATAAAATCCTGAGAATTCATGACTTTAATTACTTATTTTTATTATAGCCATAGTCTATTCATACTGTAGTAATAACGACTTTACAACTGTAAGCTACCTAGTAAACCATGTAAATAACAGCATTTTAAAAGATGAGCAAAATTTTAGTTATCAGTTTCTTATTTTAATACCTTATATTTTAAAGTACTTGATGCTATAAAAGTTTATCATCCTATCACAGCTAAACACCATATATCTCATTCTCATAGATAAGACCATAAGTAGATATATTATAGTATTACTAGTCCTTTCATATATGTGTTGTGTAGAGCCGGATTTTTCAATTAAACTTAAAGTCACAGAAATCACATTCCTCCTCTGGTATTCCACACAGCACAGTGTTTTCTGTCCCACTTTGTCACTTGTAGTCAGCTCTAAAGACTTAAGTTTTAAATAGCGGAGAATCTTTCAGGACTTGTATTCAGCAGTGTGAATGTTACTTCAGTCATGTATTAACTTGAGCCATGTAAATGTTGTATGTGGCATGGTCAGCTGACTTACATGGCTTCCCAACTGTTCAATATCTGACATAGGAATAAAAGTGTCATGAATTTGGAAGTGTAACCCTGACGTTTGTGGACCATGGTCATCTGTTGATTTATGTAAAGTGACAACCCCACAGGTAAATTAGGGGAAGAAAATCAACTTCGTATAATTTTAACATATGTGTGTGCTGTCTGCCAAGAAGAATTTGCTCACACATGCCATGCTAGATGTAAAACTATAATCTGTTCTGTTCAGGTGTCATCTTTGAGAGGATTCACTTGAAATGATTTTAATTAAGAACCTAAGAAATAGAACTCTATGGGGGTTTGTTCTCGGCCATCTGGTGTTTAGTTTAATAC